>NC_142475.1:86519265-86772932 GCF_049115385.1 Moschus berezovskii
AAAATATCTTTTCACTTAAGTGATTTTTTTTTACTTTAGGAAAGAGGAAGTCTCAATTTTATTAATGTCCTCTCTGATCTTTAATATTGCCTTCATTCTGAGGATTTGGAGCTTTATTTATTCTTCTTTTTCTACTTCATTTATATAGAAAGTTAAGTTGTTTGTTTCAGTTTCTCCCCCCCCCACCTTGAGGGAAGCATCTGTCACTATTCAATTTCCCCTAGAACTCCTTTTGCTAAATCCAATAGATTTTGGAAAGTTGGTGTTTTTATTAGTCTCAAAGTATTTTCTGATTCCCTTTTTTATTTCTTCCTTAGCTCATTGGTATTTAGTAGCATGTTGTTTCATCTCCAAATGTTTCTGTTTGTCCCATATTCCCCTCCTGTAATTGATTTCTTATTTTGTACCATTGTGGTCAGAAAAACTGCTTGATAAAATTTCTGTGTTCTTAAATGTGTTGAGACTTGTTTTGTGGCACAGCATTTGATTATCCCTGAAAAAATATCCTGTGCCCTCTTGAAGGCGTGTATTCTGCTATTTTGGGATAGACTATGAATGGTGGTTCAGAGGTAAAAAATCTGCCTGCAAAGCAAAAGGTGCCGATTTGACCCCTGGGTCAGCAAGATCCCCTGGAAAATGAAATGCAATAAACTCCATTTTTTTTGCCTGGGAAATCCCATGGGCATAGGAGCCTGGAGGGCTACAGCCCATGGGGTTTCAAAAGAGTCAGACAACTTAGTAACTGAAGAAAAATAACAAATGCTGTAGGTATCTATTAAGTTCAAATACTCTAATCTGTCATTTAAGAATACAGTTTTCTTATTGCTTTTCTATCAGGATTCTCTTTCCATTGATGTAATAGGTTATTTAAAGTAGTTAGCATTTAATTTGCAATTCTTTTAATTTTCATACTAGATTATTTACTTGGTTGATCCACAGCCTTTACTATGTTTCTGTGTGTACTGGTGGAACATTTTCCCTTATCTGTAGATTTTTCCTTCTTTTTCCTCCTAGAGAAGTCTCTTTAATATTTCCTTCTGAGATGGTTTAGTATGGATAAGCTCTTAGCTGTTGTTTGTCTGAGAAATACTTCTCTCCAATTTTGGATGATAACCTTGCTGGATAGAGTATTATACGTTGCAATTTTTCCCTATCAGCATGTTAAATACATATCTTTGACCCCTTTCACTCTCTCTTTTCCATCTACGACCCCATAAAGTGAATGTTAGTATACTTGATGTTCTCTGGAAATCTTTAAACTCTTCTCCTTTTTAACTTGTTTTTGGTTTTGTTTTTCCTATTGGAAGATTTCCATAATCTTACGTTCCAGATGAATTTTGCTCTTGTGTATTGGCAACTTTCACTTTGGTGTGAGGTGGTGCTAGAGATAGAGGGGCCAGAACCAGTGCCAGGTAGAGGCCGGACTTCTCCTGTGCTCAGTAGCCAACCCTGTCTATTGGGGAGTTAGGTTGTGCATCCAGTTCATGGTACAGAAATCCTGAGTTTTAGGTCCATGCTGATTCCATTTCATGTAAATGTGTGCTGTATCCCCTGCCAGCATTGAAAATTTTTCTCAAAAGAAAGAAGTGCTGGAGCAAGAAGGGGTGTCCTATATGGGCTTGATTGCCTACTGGGACAGTCCCAGCACACCAGTAACAGTTCTAGATACTCCCACTGTGCCACCTCCATAAGCACTTGTAATGGCTGCTCTCAACTTGTTCAGATGTAGGCAAGATCTGAGTTGGCTCCACTCCTGGCACCTGTACATTCTTCTCAGCCATGGAAGCCTTTGCCACATTTGTGGGAAGGGGCCTTCTATGAAATAAGAGGGGCTGAAGTAGGCATTCAGACTGTGTTAGGTCACGACCTGGCATTGATATGGGGAAACAGCCAGCATCCTGTGTAATTTCAACATGTTTCCTCTGCCTTGCTTTGTGAGTAAGAAAACATGTGGTTGACTCCGCAAACTCTTCACATAGAGATAAATAAACAAATGCTTACCAAGCCAAACAAAAGAGGAAGACATAGGGAATCTACCTGATAAAGAATTCCGAATAATGATAGTGAAAATAATCCAAAATCTTGAAAAAAAAATGCAGTTACAGATAAATAGCTTGAAGACAAGAATCGAAAAGATGCAAGAAAGGTTTAACAAGTACTTAGAAGAAATTAAAAAAAGAGTCAATGCATAAGAAATAATGCAATAGATGAGATGCAAAACACTCTGGAGTAGAATAACAGAGGCAGAAGATAGTATATTTTAGAAAGAAAATGGAATAATAGAAATAAATGAAACAGAAAGGAAAAAAGAAAAAGGAATTAAAAGAAATGAGGACAATCTCAGAGACCTCTGGGACAATGTTAAACGGCCCAAGAACTGTAGGAGTCCCAGAAGAGGAAGACAAAAAGAAAGACCATGGGAAAATCCCTGAGGAGAAGATAGTTGAAAAGTTCCCTTAAATGGGGAAGGAAATAATCATGCAAGTCCAAGAAACACAGAGTCCCAAACAGGAAAACCCAAGGCAAAACACCCCATGACACATATTAATAAAATTAAGAAAGATCAAAGTAAAAAAACAAATATTAAGATCAGCAAGGGAAAAAGAGCAAATAACACCAAAGGGGATTCCCACAAGGATCACAGCTGATCTTTCAATAGAAACTCTTCAGGCCAGGATAGAATGGCAGGGCATACTTACAGTGTTGAAAGAAAATAGCCTAAGGCCCAGATTACTGTACCCAGCAAAGATCTCATTCAAATATGAAGGAGAAATGAAAAGCTTTACACACAAGCAAAAGCTGAGAGAATTCAGCATCACCAAACCAGCTCTCCAACAAATGCTAAAGGAGCTTCTCTAGACAGGAAGCAGAGAGAGAAAGGGGTTATAAACGTGAACTCACAACAATAAAGCAAATGGCAACAGGATCATACTTACATTAAATATAAATGGGTTGAATGCCCCAACCAAAAGACAAAGACTGGATGAATGGATACAAAAACAAGACCCCTATATATGTTGTCTACACGAGACCCATACAGACTGAAAGGGAAGGGCTGGAAAATATATATTCCAAGCAAAAGGAGACCAAAAAATACAGGAGTAACAATACCCATATCAGATGAAATAGACTTTAAGACAAAGGCTGAGAAAAGAGACAAAGAAGGACACTACATGATGATCAAAGGATCAATCCAAAAAGAGAATATAACAAATAAAATATATATGCACCCAAAACAGGAGCACTGCGATATGTAAGACAAATGTTAATAATTATGAAAGAGGAAATTAACAATAACACAATAAGCGTGGGAGACTTTAATACCCCACTCACACCCATGGATAGATCGACTAAACAGAAAACTAACAAGGAAACACAAACGTTTTCAATCCCTTGTCAGGGCACTAAGAACCCACAAACATCATGGTGACCCCTCCCCAAAAATTTATCTGTCTGTGGTGATCCTCTTTGTCATATGCACCGGGATTGAGCCACCTCCCCTGCCCTGCACTTGGGAACACACTGCTCCAACCAATTTCTTAGGATAACAGTGGCCTTATTGATATTTGGTCTGTTCACTCCAAACATTATTTTAATCCTTGGGAGTGCTAGCTGTGGGCTTTAGTTGTATCAACTTTTTGTGCCTCCTGAGCACCTTTAACTGGCAGCATAGGCGTGTGATACATCAAAGCCCTTTATGACGTAGGTGGCCAGGAGGTGATTTCTGCCTGCTTTTCTCAGGGGAAGTATGACATTCACCATCCCCATGTTGAACACTCTTCCCATCTGGGTTCTGGCAATCTAGACCCTAATGTTATTCCACACCACAAACAAAGACAGTAACACCACACCACTAATCTTTGCCGCTGAGATCAATTTTTAATCAGGGTTATCCAACTTCATTGCAGACTCCAGACCCAGTCCAGACCTCTACTCTCTGGTTAACTGGGAGCCTGAGGGTCTGTTCCCCAATATCCTAGGACTCCACATCCCTCCCCACTCAGGTGCCCACCTCTTTTTTCCCTCCCCTCCCTTCCGATCAGAAAATTCACACACAGACACACACACACAAACACACACAAATATCATCTTTTCTCCATTTGATGTTTATTTTGATGACAGCCGCCAGTTTACTATGTAAGTGTAAGAGTCAGTCATATCCTGGTTGTCCATGTGTAAGAAAGCAGACCCCTGGAGAAACAATTCTAAACTGTTTAACCTTTGAGATTCAGTTACTGGCTGACCAGCTTGTACTTCTCCAGGGTCTCTAATTCTGGGGCGGCTGAATTTATCTTCTCTTTCGATTCTGCCTCCTTCTTGGACTCTGCCTCATATTTTGGTATCTTTTTCAGCATTGATTCAGTGTCTTATGTGCACAGGAACAAAAAACACAGTTTGGTTTACTTGTTTTCTTCACCTTCTTCAACTGAGTGGCATATGATCGAATTTTCTTTCTCAAAGTCCATTGTAGAAGTCTTCTGACCCTCAGGGTCATATTTGGTGCCTGGAAAGAAAAGAGAAGGGTATTAGTTTTGAGGAAAGAGTATAACAACAGAGTTGGAAGGGAGATTTTATGAAAAACGGATGTGGGCTGGTGAGGGCTTCTGTGCCAGGCAAGGGCAGTGTAGAGGTCTTGGGCAGCAAAGTCAATGGAGAACATGGGGAACATAGATGGAGTCATCTTACCTTCACACTTCCTCTGTATCTCTGTTGACAATGGGTCTTCTTTCTTCCTTTCATCCTTGAAGCAAACCGTGTTGCAAGTCTTCATGGCTTCTGTGGCTTCTTGGTTCCCTTAGTCATGATGATCCCACGAGGTGGCCTAACTCAGAATCTCTACCTTTGACCCCCCTATACATTCCTTCTCAGGACAAGGAAGAGCCACACCCATCAATCTGATTGGTCAGCTAGGCAGTCCCCCAGCCAATGGTGGCCTTGGGGTCTTAGATATCACAATGTACCACTTTGCCCATCAACATGGAATAGTGGAGGCTGAGGGAACCATGATACAACTTACCCACTGCTGACACTTCTGTGTGTCTGATACTGGGGAGTGGTGGTTCAGGGGCATGGTGTTTCTGCTCATGACCTTCAGACATTCCTTCAGCGCCCTTTATTTTTGACGTATATGTCTCCCTTCAACACTCCTGCCTCTTCCATCCCTGTATGAACACTTTTCATCCCATTTCAGCACTTCAGAGTCCTCTAGTCACTTCATCTCTAGACCACCCTCTTCCTATTGTGAGTCTTTGAGGGGCTTAAGGAACTTAAGAGCAAGCACTAAACATGGAAACAGGTAATTAAGAACATGTTGTATGTTTTTTCTACTCCAATGAGCTTTAGAGACCCCAAGATCTGGTGAATCCTCAGTCTGTTGCCCCAAGGTCAATACACCGTCTCCATAATATTACACATCAGAGCAAAGAAAGTGTTCAATGTCTCCTCCACTAATATTGTTGGAAACACATCAACCTTCACATTGAGTAGGGAAACTCAACTTGCGTATCTAGTAGAAATACATTCCTCATTAAAGAAAAAGAAAAAAAAAGTATGGTGCCCAAAAGCAAGAGTCACATGACCAGTTCTCCACGGACTCTGGACTCAATCTCTTCCCCAATGGTCCCTCATTGACAGTTATCATCACGTAGGGCCCACTGTGTAGTTAGCCAATAGCTGAGCAGGAGACGTATCAGTAGGTAACTCATTGGCAGTTGGTTGCTAATGGGCGGGGCCCAGGGGTGCACTGTCCAGTTGCTGAGCAAAACCTGTTGCTTAGAAACAGGATGTGGAGTAATTAGGCACAGCAATGGCTACCTGTTAAGGGCTGTGCTCATGTTGGTCTGTTACATAAAGATTCTTTGGATCCAGTGTGCTGGAATCTTTTTGATTGACTCCTTTCAAACCTCAGATTTTGATTTCACATGCTTGTTTAACATTTGTCCATCATTTTTTCATTGTATTCCCAGGCATGCCTGTCAACAGTGCTTATCTCTATGCCCCTCCAACAGCCGCCACTTGATCCCAAGTCCCGCATATAGTATAGCTAATATTTAAAACCCAACAAGAATGTGAAGGCAAGCCCACCTTGAGAACTACTTGGACAAACCTTAACATCACAGTGAATCTTATTCTATTCACAGGATAACAGAGCAGGATGATGAAAATTTAAAAATTATGAAAATGTAATTTAGTTCAGTTCAGTTCAGTGAGTCAGTCGTGTCCGATTCTCCACGACCCCATGAATCACAGCACGCCAGGCCTCCCTGTCCATCACCAACTACCGGAGTTCACTCAAACTCATGTCCATCGAGCTGGTGATGCCATCCAGCCATCTCATTCTCTGTCGTCCCCGTCTCCTCCCGCCCCCAATCCCTCCCACCATCAGAGTCTTTTACAGTGAGTCAACTCATCGCATCAGGTAGCCAAAGTATTGGAGTTTCAGTTTTAGCATCAGTCCTTCCAATGAACACTCAGGATCGATCTCCCCTAGAATGGACTGGTTGGATCTCCTTGCGGTACAAGGGACCCTCAAGAGTCTTCTCCAACACCACAGTTCAAAAGCATCAATTCTTTGGTGATCAGCTTTCTTCACAGTCCAACTCTCATCCATACCTGACCACGGGAAATACCATAGCCTTGAGTAGATGGACCTTGGTTGGCAAAGTAATGTCTCTGCTTTTTAATATGCTATCTCCTTCCATTGAGTAAGTGTCTTTTAATTTCATGGCTGCAATCAGCTTCCGCAGTGATTTTGGAGCCCCCAAAAATAAAGTCTGACACTCCTTCCACTGTTTCCCCATCTATTTCTCATGAACTGTTGGGATCAGATGCCATGATCTTCGTTTTATGAGTGCTGAGCTTCAAGTCAACTTTTTCACTCTCCTCTTTCACTTTCATCAAGAGGCTTTTTAGTTTCTCTACACTTTCTGCCATAAGGGTGGTGTCATCTGCATATCTGAGGTTATTGATATTTCTCCCAGCAATCTTGATTTCAGCTGGTGCTTCTTCCAGCCCAGCGTTCCTCATGATGTATTCTGCATATAAGTTTAATAAGCAGGGTGACAATATGCAGCCTTGACGTACTCCTTTTCCTATTTGGAACCAGTCTGTTGTTCCATGTCCAGTTCTAACTGTTGCTTCCTGACCTGCATAAATGTTTATCAAGGGGCAGGTCACGTGGTCTGGTATTCCCATCTGGAGAAGACAATGGAAAACCACTTCAGTATACTTGTCTTGAGAACCGATTGAACCATATCAAAAGGCAAAATGATAGGCTACTGAATGAGGAATTCCCCAGGTCTGTAGATGCCCAGTATGCTCCTGAAGATCAGTGGAGAAATAACTCCAAAAAGAATGAAGGGATGGAGCCAAAGAGAAACAAATACACAGTTGTGGATCTGACTGGTGATAGAAGCAAGGGCCGATGCTGAAAAGGCCAATATTTCATAGGAACCTGGAATGTTTGGTTCATGAATCAAGGCAAATTGGAAGTGGTCAAACAGGAGATGACAAGAATGAACGTAGACATTCTAGGAATCAGTGAACTAAAATGGACTGGAATGGGTGAATTTAACTCAGATAACCATTATATCTACTACTGTGGTCAGGAATCCCTTAAAAGACATGGAGTAGCCATCATGGTAAACAAAAGAGTCTGAAATGCAGTACTTGGATGCAATCTTAAAAACGACAGAATGAATTCTGTTCATTTCCAAGGCAAACCATTCAATATTACAGTAATCCAGGTCTATGCCCCAACCAGTAACACTGAAGAAGCCGAAGTTGAACTGTTCTATGAAGGCCTACAAGACCTTATAGAACTAACACCCAAAAAAATATGTCCTTTTCATTATAGGGGACTGGAATGCAAAAGTAGGAAGTCAAGAAACACCTGGAGCAACAGGCAAATTTGTTCTTGGAGCATGAAATGAAGCAGGGCAAAGGCTAATAGAGTTTTGCCAAGAGAATTCTCTGGTAATAGCAAACACCCTCTTCTAACAACACAAGAGAAGACTCTACACATGGACATCACCAGATGGTCAACACCGAAATCAGATTGATTATATTCTTTGCAGCCAAAGATTGAGAAGCTGTATACAGTTAGCAAAAACAAGACCAGGAACAGACTGTGGCTCAGATCATGAACTCTTTATTGTCAAATTCAAACTGAAATTGAAGAAAGGAGGGAAAACCACTAGAGCATTCAGATATGACCTAAATCAAATCCCTTATGTTTATACAGTGGAAGTGAAAAATAGTTTTAAGCGACTAGATCTGATAGATAGAGTGCCTGATGAACTCTGGATGAGGTTCGTGACACTGTACAGGAGACAGGGACCAAGATCATCTCCATGGAAAAGAAATACAAAAAAGCAAAACGGTTTTCTGAGGAGGTCTTACAAATAGCTGTGAAAAGAAGAGAAGCGAAAAGCAAAGGAGAAAAGGAAAGAAATAGCATCTGAATGCAGAGTTCCAAAGAATAGCATGGAGAGATATGAAAGCCTTCCTCAGTCATCAATGCAATGAAATAGAGGAAAATGACAGAATAGGAAAAACAAGAGATCTCTTCAAGAAAATTAGAGATTCCAAGGGAAGATATGTAAAGATGGGCTCGATAAAGGACAGAAATGGTATGGACCTAAAAGAAGTAGAAGATATTAAGAAGAGGTGGCAAGAATACAGAGAAGAACTGTACAAAAAAGATCTTCACGACCAAGATAATCACGATTACATGATCACTGACCTAGAGCCAGATATCTTGGAATGTGAAGTCAAGTGGGCGTTAGAAAGCATCACTAGGAAAAAAAAAAAAAAACTAGTGGAAGTGATGGAATTCCAGTTGAGGTATTTCAAATCTTGAAAGATAATGCTGTGAAAGTGCTGCACTCAATATGACAGCAAATTTGGAAAACTCAGCGCTGGCCATAGGACTGGAAAAGGTCAGTCTTCATTCCAATCCCAAAGAAAGTCAATGCCAAAGAATGCTCAAACTACTGCACATTTGCACTCATCTCACACACGAGTAAAGTCATGTTCAAAATTCTCCAAGCCAGGCTTCAGCAATATGTGAACCATGAACTTCCAGATGTTAAAGCAGGTGTTCGAAAAGGCAGAGGCACCAGAGATCAAATCAACAACATCTCCTGGATCATGGAGAAAGCAAGAGAGTTCCAGAAAAATATCTATTTCTGCTTCATTGACTATGCCAAAGCCTTTGACTGTGTGGATCACAAAAAACTGTGGAAAATTCAGAAACAGATGGGAATAACAGACCACCTAAACTACCTCTTGAGAAACCTGTATGCAGGTCAGGAAGCAACAGTCAGAACTGTACATGGAACAACAGACGGCTTCCAAATAGGAAAAGGAGTACGTCAAAGCTGCATATTGTCACCCTGCTTATTAAACTTATATGCAGAGTACAGCATGAGGAACGCTGGGCTGGAAGAAGCACAAGCTGGAATCAATAAACTCATATCAATAAACTCATATATGCAGATGACCCCACCTTTATGGCAGAAAGTGAAGAGGAACTCAAAAGCCTCTTGATGAAAGTGAAAGAGGAGAGTGAAAAGGTTGGCTTGAAGCTCAACATTCAGAAAACAAATATCATGACATCTAGTCCCACCACTTACTGAGAAATAGATGGAAAAACAGTGGAAACAGTGTCAGACTTTTGTTTTTTTTTGGGGGGGGGCTCCAGAATCACTGCGGATGCTGATTGCAGCCATGAAATTAAAAGACACATACTCTTTGGAAGGGAAGTTATGACAAACCTAGATAGCCTATTAAAAAAGAGAAATATTGCTTTGCAAACCAAGGTCCATCTAGTCAAGGCTATGGTTTTTCCAGTGGTCATGTATGGATGTGACAGTTGGACTGTGAAGCTAATCGCCGAAGAATTGATGCTTTTGAACTGTGGTACTGGAGAAGATTCTTGAGAGTCCCTTGTACTGCAAGGAGATCCAACCAGTACATTCTAAAGATCAATCCTGGGTGTTCATTGGAAGGACTGATGCTAAAGCTGAAACTGCAATACTTTGGCCACCTCATGCGCCAAGTTGACTCACTGGAAAAGAGTCTGATGCTGGGAAGGATTGGGGGCGGGAGGAGAAGGGGACGACAGAGAATGAGATGGCTAGATGGCATCACCGAATCTATGGACATGAGTTTGAGTGAACGCCGTTAGTTGGTGATGGACAAGGAGGCCTGGCGTGCTGTGATTCACGGAGTCGCAAAGAGTCGTACACGACTGAGCGACTGAACTGAACTGAACTAGGTGGTTGTTAAACCATTCTTGCATCTTCTCGATCCTTGTCTCCAGGCTATTTATCTGTAACTCCATTTTGTTTTCAAGATTTTGGATCATTTTCACTATCATTATCACGTAAATTCCCTATATCTTCCTCTTTTATTTCAGCTAGTGGCCATTAATTTATTGGTCTCTATGTGAAGAGTTTGTGGATGCAAGCTTATGTTTGCTTACTCACAAAGCAAGGCAGAGGAAACATGTTGAAATTACACAAGATGCTGTCTGTTTCCCCAAAACAATGTCAGGTCATGTCCTAACCTACTCTGAATGCCTACTCCAGCCCCTCTTATTTCATAATACACCCCTTCCCACAACAATGCAAAGGTTTCCCCGGCTGAGAAGAATGTACAGGTGCCAGCAGGGGAGCCAACTCAGATCTGGCCTACATCTGAACAATTTAAGAGCAGCCATTACCAGTTCTTATGGAGGTGGCACAGCGGGAGTATCTGGAACTCTGGTGTGCTGGGACTGTCCCAGTATGCACCCAAGCACATATTGTGCACCCCTCTTGCTCCAACAATTCTTTTTTGGGGGGCAAAATTTCCAAAGCTAGAAGGATATACAGCACACACTTACATGAAAAGGATTCAGCATGGACCTGAAACTCAGGGCATCTGTGCCATCAACTGGATACTCAACCTAAGTCCCCAGTAGTCAGGGTTGGCTACTGAGTACAGGAGAAGTCCGGGCTCATAGTTAGCACTGGTTCTGGCCCCTCTATCCCTAGCCCCAACTCTCACCAATGTGAGAGTTGCCAACACAGAAGATGCAAAATTAATCTGAAATGTAAAATTATGGAAATCGCCCAATAGGAAAAACAAAACGAAAAACAAGTTTAAAAAGGAGAACAGTTTAAGAGACTTCTAGACAAAATCAAGTATACTAACATTCATTTTATTGGGGTCGCAGAAGGAAAAGAGAGAGAAAGGTGTCAAAAATGCATATTTAACATGCTGAAAGGGAAAAACTTGCAACCTATAATACTCTACCCAACAAAATTACCATCCAGTATTGGAGAGAAGAATTTCTCAGAGAAACAAAAGCTAAGAGTTTATCCATACTAAACCAACTCAAAAGGAAATATTAAAGAGTCTTCTCTAAGTGGAAAAAGAAGTAAAAATGTGCAGAGAAGGGAAAAACTCCCACCAGTACCCATAAACACATAGGAAAGGCTGTGGATCAACCAAGTAGGTAATCTAGTATGAAAATTAAAAGACAAGTGAATTGCAAATTAAACGCTAACTATTTAAACAAAGTACTACATCAATGGACAGAGCATCCTGATAGAAAAGCAGTAAGAAAACTATAGTCTTAAATTAAATTACAGATTAGAGTAGTTGAACTTAATTGATACTTACAGCATTTGTTGTTGTTCTTCAGTTAATAAGGTGTCTGACACTTTTGAAACCCCATGGGCTGTAGTCCTCCAGGCCCCCGTGTCCATGGGATTTCCCAGGCAAGAACACTGGAGTTTATGGCATTAACTTTTCCAGGGGAAGTGGCTGACCCAGGGATCAAATCTGCATTTTCTGCATTGCAGGCAGATTCTTTATCTCTGAGCCACCTGGCATAGTCTATTCCAAAATAGCAAAATACACACCTTCAAGTGAGCATAGGACATTTTTTCAGGGGAGTTCAAATGCTAGGCCACAAAACAAGTCTCAACACATTTAAGAAGACAGAAATTATATCAAGCACTTTTTCTTACCACATTGGTACAAAATAAGAAATCAATAACAGGAGGGGAATATGGGAGAAACACAAACATATGGAGAGGAAACAACATGCTACTAGATACCAATGAGCTAATGAAGAAATAAAAAAGGGAATCAGAAAATATTTTGAGACTAATAAAAACACCAACTTTCCAAAACCTATTGGATTTAGCAAAAGCAGTTCTAGGGGAAATTGTATAGTGACAGATCCTTCCCTCAAGGCAGAGGGAGAAACTGAAATAAACAACTTCACTTACTATATAAATGAAGTAGAAAAAGAAGAATAAATAAAACCCCAAATCCTCAGAATGAAGGCAATAATAAAGATCAGAGAGGCTGTTAATAAAATTGAGACTTCCCCTTTCATAAAGTGAAAAAAATATCAGTTAAGTGAAAAGATATTTTTTGAAAAGATAAACAAAATAATTAAGTCTTTGGCCAGGTTCATCAAAATTAAAGATAGATGACTGAAACAAAAGATGCAAAGGAGAGATTGCAGCCGACATCACCGCAATAGGGAAAAATCATAAGAGGATACTACAAGTAGTTATATACCAAACAACTTGACAACCTAGAAGAAACTGACAAATCTTTAGGACCATACAACCTTACAAAACTGAATCAGGAAGGAATGTATAATCTGAATAGTTGAAACAATAGTAAAGAATTTGAAATTATAATGAAAAATCTCTTAGTAAAATAAAGTTCAGGTCCGCACAGCTACGTAGCATGATGTTTACAAATATATACAGAAGAGCTTATACCCAACATTCTCAAACAATTCCAAAAAATTGAGAAAATTGAATACTTCCAAATTTTTTGAAGCTATTATTTTCCTAACACCACACCAAAACCAGACAAAGAAACCACAAAGAAAGAAAACTCAATGCCAATATTTCTCTTGAATATAGATGTGAATATTCTTCACAAAATATGAGAGAACCAAATTCAACATCACACTGAAACCATCCTATACCATGATCAAGATGTACTTATTCCAGGGGCACAAGGATGGTCAATATCTGCAAATTAGTCAGTGTGGTACACCACAGTAGGAAAGAGAAGGACAAAAATCACATGATCATCTCAACAGATGCTATAAAAGCATTTGGCAAAATTCAATATTCATTCATTTCAAAAACTCTCACCATAATTGATATGGAGAGAATATATCTGAACATAATGAAAGTGAAAGTAGAAGTCGCACTGTGCCCACTCCAGTACTTTGGCCTAGAGAATTCCATGGACTGTATAGTCCATGTGGTCGTATGAACATAATAAAGGTGATTTATAACAAATAGAGATGATATAAAATTCAGTGGCAAAAAGTTGAATGCTTTCCCTCTTAATCAGGAAGAAGACACAGATGCCCAGTCTTGCCACTTCTAAAACACTAGAAGTACTAGGCACAGCAATCCTTCAAAGAAAATAAATAAAAGTCATCCAAATTGGAAGGCAGAAGTAAAACTGTCACTACTTGCAGTTGACATGATACTACATACAGGATGCTATCAGTTCAGTTCAGTTCAGTTCAGTCCCTCAGTCGTGTCCAACTCTTTGCGACCCCATGAATCACAGCACGCCAGGCCTCCCTGTCCAACACCATCTCCCGGAGTTCACTCAAACTCATGTCCATCGAGTAGATGACACCATCCAGCCAACTCATTCTCTGTTGTCCCCTTCTCCTCTCGCCCCCAATTCCTCCCAGCATCAGAGTCTTTTCCAGTGAGTCAACTCGTCGCATGACGTGGCCAAAGTATTAGAGTTTTAGCTTACAAAAAAAATGATTTAACAAATGAAATCAAGGTGAATTAATACCCTAATTGAAAGACTGGAAACTCTGAAACTCCTAGAAGAAAATGTAGGCAGAACACTCTTTGACATAATTCATAGCAACATTTTCTTCACCTGTCTCCTAAGGCAAGGGAAGCAAAGGAAAAAAATGAGATCTAATTAAACTTAAAAGCTTTTGCACAGCAAATGAAAACACTGAAAAAATGAAAAGAAAAGCTACTAAATGGGAGAAAGTATTTGCAAATGATATGACTATAAGGGGTTTATATCCAAACTATCTAAACAGATTATTCAACTCGATATTTAAAAATCAAACAAACAAACAAGCTACAACAACAACAACAACAACAAACAAAGGGAAGATCTGATTTTCTACAAGGAAAATATACAGAAGGCACATGAAAAAATGCTTAACATCACTAACTGTCATAGAAATTAAAACCAAAATCACAAGGAAATATCACCTCACCCTCATCAGAATGGCTAACATCAAATCAAAAATCTGAAAATAACAAATGTTGAGAAGGATGTGGATAAAGGGAAGCCCTTGTACTTAATTGGTGGGAATGTAAATTTGTACAGTCGCTATGGAAAACATCATGAAAGTTTCTCAAAAATCTAAAAAAAGAACTACCAATTGTACCAGGATTTCCACTCCGAGGTGTATATCAGAACAATGAACACTAATTTGAAATGATACATGAATTCCAATGTTTACTAAAACCTTATTTCCAATTGAGAATATATGGAAGAAGCCAGTGAATGAAGCACACATGTTTCCCCTCTTCAGGGCACTGTCATGGAGTATGGGATAAGCAAGCATTTGAACACTATAGTAATCCTTAGAAATAATGGCAGATACATGTTTGTTGAGATGAGAAAATTCTTCCAGCATGTTGTATAGAAAAGGAAGGCTACAATAGTGCATATATTTTGATTCAATTTCTATAAATTAAAAAAAATTCACTGATATATATATGCTCATCGAAATATATGTGTATTATATACTCTAGCATTATATAACACATATAATATATATGTTATAAACATTTAGATAGAACAACAAACAGAAACTATTAACAGTATATATACTTCTATTGACATACTTATCGGTGTCCTCTAATTTCATTTTTATAATTTTGAATTTCCATCATCCTGCTCTGTTATACTGTGAATAGAATAAGAATCACTGTGATGTTGAAGTTTGTCAAAGTAGTTCTCAAGGTGGGCTGGCCGTCACATTCCTGTTGGGTTTGAAATATTAGCTATACTATATGTGACACATGGGATCAAGTGGGATCTGTTGGAGGGGTATATAGATAAGCACTGATGACAGGCAAGTCTGGGAATACAATGAAAAGAATGATGTACAAAAGTTAAACAAGCGTGTGAAATCAAAATCTGAGGTTGGAAAGGAGTCGATGAAAAAGATTCCAGCACACTGGACCCAAAGTATCCTTATGTAACAGAGCAGCGTGAGCACAGCCCTTGGCAGGTAGCCATTTCTGTGCCTTACTACTCCCCATCCTGTTACTAAGCAACACGTCTTGCTCAGCAATTGGACAGTGCATCTCTGCGCCCTGCACATAAACAACCAACTATCAATGAAGTAGCTACTGGTACGTCTCCTGCTCAACTATTGTTCAGCTACACAGTGGCCCTACCTGATGATAACTGTCAATGAGGAACCATTGGGGAAGTGATTCAGTCAAAAGTCCATGGTGCAGTGGTCATGTGACTCTTGTCTTTGGGCACGTTAATTGTTTTTTTCTTTGTAAATCAGGAATGTATTTTTGGTAGATGGGGCAAGTTAAGATTCTCTACTCAATATGAGTATTGATATGTCCCCAACAATATTGGTGGCGGAGACATTTAACACTTTCTTTCCTCTGATGTGCTATCTTATGGAGACGGTGTATTGACCTTGGACCAACAGACTGAGGATTCACCAAATCTTGGGGTCTCTGAAGCTCATTGGATCAGAAAAAACATGCAACATGTTCTTAATTACCTTTTACCATGTTATGGGATTGATCTTCAGTTCCTTAGGCCCCTCAAGAACCCGTCAAGGGTGGTCTAGAGCTGACGTGACTAGAGGCATCTGAAGTGCTGAATTGGGATGAAAAGTGTTCATACAGGGATGGAGGAGGCAGGACTGTTGTAGGGAGACATATATGTTGAAGAATAAAGGGCACTGAAGGAAGTCTGAAGTTCATGAGCAGAAACACCATGCCCCTGAATCACCACTCCCCAGAATCAGAAACACAGAGGTGTCAGCAGTGGGTAAGTTGTATCATGGCCTCCCTCAGGATCCACTAGCCCATGTTGATGGGCAACGTGGTACATTGTGATGTCTAAGACCCCAAGGAGACCATTGGCTGGTGGAGTGCCTAGCTGACCAATCAGATTGAAGGGTGTGGCTCCTCATTTTCCTGAGAAGGTATATATTGGGGGGTCAGAGGCGGAGATTCTGGGTTAGGCCACTTTGCGGGATCATAATGACTAAGGGAACCAGGAAGCCACAGAAGCCAAGAAGAGTTGCAACATGGTTTGAATCAAGGATGAAAGGAAGAAAAATGACCCATTGTCAACAGAGATACAGAAGCAGTGTGAAGGTAAGATGAGTCCATCTAGCTCCCCATGTTCTCCATTGACTTTCCTGTCCAAGACCTCTACACTGCCCTTGCCTGGCACAAAAGCCCTCATCAGCCCACATCCCTTGTTCATGAAATCTCCCTTCCAATTCAGTTGTTATACTCTTTCCTCAAAGCTAACACCCTTCTCTTTTCTTTTCAGGCCCTAAATATGCCTGTGAGGGTCAGAAGGCCTCTACAAGGGACTTTGAGGAAGAAAATCCGAGCGTATGACACTCAGTCGAAGAAAGTGAAGAAAATAAGAAAACCAAACTGGTTTTTCTGTTCCTGTGCATGTAAGACACTGAATAAAGATCGAAAAAATCACCAAAATATGAGGCAGAGTCCAAGAAGGAGGCAGACTCGAAAGAGAAGATCAGCTCAGCCGCCCCAAAATGAGAGACCCTGGAGAAGTACAACCTGGGCAGCCAGTAACTGAATTCCAAAGATCAGACAGTTTAGAATTGTTTCTCCAGAGGTCTACTCTCTTTAAAATGGCCAACCAGGAAAAGAGTGACTCTCACACTAAAATGGTAAACTGATGGCTGCCATTAAAATAAACATCAAATGGTGAAAAGATGATATTTGTGTGTGTGTGTGTGTGTGTGAATTTTATGATGGTAAGGGATGGAAGGGAGAGAAGAGGCAGGCACCTGAGTGGAGAGGGATATGGAGTCCCAGGAGATTGGGGAACAGACCCTCAGGTCCCCAGTTAACCAGAGAGTAGAGGTCTGGACTGGGTCAGGAGTCTTCACTGAAGATGGATAAGCCTGCTTAACAATTGATCTCAGCAGCAAGGATTAATGGTGTGGTGCTACTGCCTTTGTTTGTAGTGTGGAATAACATTAGGATCTAGATTGCCAGGACCCAGAGTGGAGCAGACGATGGCGGAGGAATAGGACAGGGCGACCCCTTTCTCCTAAACAAAATCAGCAAAAGAACATTTGAACGGCGAGTAAATCCCACAAAACAACTTCTGTATGCTGGCAAAGGACATCAGGCATCCAGAAAAGCAGCCCATAGTTTTCGAAAAGAGGTAGGAATTAGTATAAAAAATAAAAAGAGATTCAAAATAAGGAGGGATGGAGCTCCATCCCGGGAAGGGAGGCCTAATAAAAAGAGAGAGAGAATTTTCCAAACACCTGGAAACACTCACAGGCGAGTCTGTGATGAGTCTTTGCACCTCAGAGGTCCACGTAACCAGGAGAAAAAAAGAAATAAATAATTAAAACCCACAGACTAATTGCCCAGAGGAAACTCTCAGTGGAGAAGCAGTGCAGACGCCCGCACCCCCCACTAGCGAGCGGGGACCGCGCAGGGATGCGCAGCAGCATTGCTTAGAGAGAGGACCGGGCCTGAACGCCCCGAGGGCAACCTGAGGGCTCTAACGGGGAAATAGCTAAGCAGACTGTGTAGCTAAAAGGCGGAAAGCAATGAACATTGGAGTACACGTGTCTCTTCCAATTTTGGTTTCCTCCGTGTGTATGACCAGGAGTGTGATTGCTGGATCATATGGCAGCTATATTTCCAGTTTTTTGAGGAATCTCCATACTGTTCTCCATAGTGGCTGTACAAGTTTGCATTCACACCAACAGTGTAAGAGGGTTCCCTTTTCCATTGCTCATTGCAGCACTGTTTATAATAACCAGGACATGGAAGCAACCTCGATGTCCATCTGCAGACGAATGGATAAGAAAGCTTTGGTACATATACACAATGGAGTATTATTCAGCCATTAAAAAGAATACATTTGAATCAGTTCTAATGAGGTGGATGAAACTAGATCCTATTATACAAAATGATGTAAGCCAGAAAGGAAAACACCAATACAGTATACTAACGCATATGTATGGAATTTACAAAGATGCAAATGATAACCCTGTATATGAGACAGCAAAAGAGACACAGATGTATTGAACAGTCTTTGGGACTCTGTGGGAGAGGGTGAGGGTGGGATGATTTGGGAGAAAGCATTGAAACATGTATGTTGTAATATGTGAAACGAATCGCCAGTTCAGGGTCGTTGCATTTTACAGGATGCTCGTGGCTGTTGTGCGGGGATGACCCAGAGGGAGAGTAAAGGGAGGAGGGAGGTGGGAGGGGGGTTCAGAAAGGGTAACTCATGTACACCCGGGGCGGATTCATGTCAATGGACGGCAAAACCAACCAATATAATATTGTAAAATTATTAGCCTCCAATAAAAATAAATAAAAAAACAAAACAAAACAAAAAAATAAATAAAAGCTAGAAAGCCTGCGAAAAGGCGAAAAGCCCCAACCTAAGACCACGCCAGCCCTGCTCACAGAACAAAGGACTGTGCATAGTGAGCCGGCTTCAGGGGGCCCATTCCCCAGCCCTGCCGGGAAAGGCAGGGGAGGGCGGCCAGCCCCGGAAGGGGCAACCGCGGCCCCAGAGAGGCTTCCCATACCAAGCCGTAGGCAGGCTTCATTGCTAACCAAGACTTATTGGGTTTGGGCCGGTGGATATCCACCTGAGAACGTGCGTCAATTATACACCCAGAAAACTGAGTGACAGGGTCTGCAGAGGTGATAAGTCACAGAGACCGCGCTGCCCAAATGCTTGGTCACCTGAAGCTTCTCGGACCTGGGAAGGCACAAAATGCAGGCCCAACCAAGTCTGCGCCTTTGTGGAGAACCCAAGTACCTGAACCTGAGCCGATCAGACCTGGGAAGTTCATGCAACCCAGTGCTTGCCACGGCCAGCTCCCAGCACAGCAACCTAGAGCCTGAGCAGCATAAACAGGGAAAGCACACTCTCAGTGAGCGGGAGCAATCCCAGTGTATCCGAAACACTGCACGCACTCCCCACAAACACCAGGGATATTTGCTAGCAGCCACCACAAGCGGGGGCAATCCCAGTGTAGCCGAGACACTGTGAGCACTCCCCACAGAAGCCAGTGACATTTGTTAGCAGTGTTCCTACCTTCCCAGAGCAGGACTGAACAGGTGAGCCAAAAAAAAAAAAAAGGATCCACCACCGCCCCCTGGTGTCAGGACAGGAAGTAGACACTGAAGAGACCAGCAAACAGAAGAGTTTTAACAGAAGGAACGGCCTTGGAAGTAACAGACGGAGAAATCTTGAGAGCCTACTGCAAAAAAAGACTGAAAACCTGAGGCAGAGGCTTAAGTCCAAATCCTGAGAACATCAGAAATCTCCTGTTCCAGGGAACATTAATTGATAGGTGCTCATCAAGTGCCTCCATACATACACTGAAACCAGGCAACACCCAAGGGTCAACAAGTTTCAGGGAAAGACATACCACGCAAATTCTCCAGCAACACAGGAGAATAGCCCTGAGCTTCAATATACAGGCTGCCCAAAGCCACTCCAAACCCACTGACACCTCAAATTCATTACTGGACACTTCATTGCACTCCAGACAGAAGAAATCCAGCTCCACCCACCAGAACACTGACACAAGCTTCCCTAGCCAGGGAACCTTGACAAGTCACCTGTCCAACCCCACACACAATGAGGAAACAACATAATAAAGAGAACTCCATAAACTGTCAGAAGACAGAAAGGCCACCCCAAGCACAGAAATATAAGCAAGATGAAGAGGCAGAGAAATACCCTGCAAGTAAACGAACAGGATAAATGCCCAACAACACTAATAAAAGAGGAAGATATAGGGAACCTACCTGATAAAGAATTTCGAATTTTAATTGTGAAAATGATTCAAAATCTGGAAAGCAAAATGGAGATACAGAAAAATAAAGTGGAGAAAAGGATTGAGAAGATGCAAGAAATGTTTAATAAGGAATTAGAGGAAATAAAAATGAGTCAATATACAATGAATAATGCAATACATGAGATCAGAAACACTCTCTGGGAAACAAACAGTACAATAACGGAGGCAGAAGACAGGATAAGTGAGCTAGAAGATAGAATTGTAGAAATAAATGAAACAGAGACGAAAAAAGGAAAATGAGTTAAAAGAAATGAGGACATTATTAGAGACTTCTGGGACAATGTTAAATGCCCCAACATTCGAATCATAGGATTCCCAGAAGAAGAAGACAAAAAGAAAGACCATGAGAGAATACTTGAGGAGATAATACTTAAAATTTTCCCTAAAATGGGGAAGGAAATAATCAGCCAATTCCAAGAAACCCAGAGATTCCGTAAAAAGGATAAACCCAAGGCAAAATACTCCAAGACACATATTAATCAAATTAACAAAGATCAAACACAAAGAACAAATATTAAAAGCAGCAAGGGAAAAACAAAAAATATCACACAAGGGAATTCTCATAAGGATAACAGCTGACCTTTCAACAGAAACTCTTCAGGCCAGGAGGGAATGGCAAGACATACTTAAAGTGATGAAAGAAAGGAACCTACAGCCCAGATTACCATACCCAGCAAGGATCTCATTCAAATAGGAAGGAGAAATCAAAAGCTTTACAGACAAGCAAAAGCTGAGAGAATTCAGCATCACCAAACCAGCTCTCCAACAAATATTATAAGATCTTCTCTAGACAGGAAACACAGAAAGGGTATATAAACTCAAACCCAAAACAATAAAGAAAATGGCAATGGGATCATACTTAACAATGATCACCTTAAACGTAAATTGGTTGAATGCCCCAACGGAAAGACAAAGTCTTGCTGAATGGATAAAAAAACAAGACCCCCATATATGTTGTCTACAAGAGACCCACCTCAAAACGAGGGACACATACAGACTGAAAGTGAAATGCTGGAAAAAGACATTCCACGCAAATAGAGACCGAAACAAAGCAGGAGTAGCAATACTCTTATCAGATAAAATAGATTTTAAAACAAAGGCTGTGAAAAGAGACAAAGAAGGAAACTACATAATGATCAAAGGATCTATACAAGAGGAAGATATAACAATTATAAATATTTATGCACCCAACATAGGAAAACCACAATATGTAAGACAATTGCTAACAAGTATGAAACGGGAAATTAACAACAACACAATAGTAGTGGGAGACTTTAATACCCCACTCACACCAATGGATCAATCAACTAAACAGAAAATTAACAAGGAAACACAAACATTTAATGATACAATAGACCAGTTAGACCTAGTAGATCTCTATCGGACATTTCACCCCAAAACAATGAATTTCAACTTTTTCTCAAGTACACACGGATCCTTTTGCAGGAGAGATCATATCCTGGGCCATAAATCTATCCTTGGTAAATTCAAAAAAATGAAATCATTCCAAGCATCTTTTCTGACCACAATGTAGTAAGTTTGGATCTCAATTACAGGAGAAAAACTATTAAAAATGCCAAAATATGGAGGTTGAACAACACGCTGCTGAATAATCAACAAAACATAGAAGAAATCAAAAGGGAAATCAAAGTATGCAAAGAAATGAATGAAAATGCAACAACAAACCAAAACCTCTGGGACACTGTAAAAGCAGTGTTAAGGGGAAGGTTCATAGCAATAGAGGCACATCTCAAGAAATAAGAAAAAAATTAACTAAACAACCTAACTCTACAACTAAAGAAATGAGAAAAGGAAGAATTGAAGAACCCCAGGGTTGTAGGAAAGAAATCATAAAAAATTAGGGCAGATATAAATGCAAAAGAAACAAAAGAGACCATAGCAAAAATCAACAAAGCCAAAAGCTGGTTCTTTGAGAAGGTAAATAAAATAGACAAACCACTAGCCAGACTCATCAAGAAACAAAGGGAGAAGAACCAAATCAATAAAATTCAAAATGAAAATGGAGAGATCACAACCGACAACACAGAAATACAAAGGATTATTAAAGAATACTATCAGCATTTATATGGCAGTAAAATGAATAACTTGGAATAAATGGACAAATTCTTAGAAGAGTACAACTTTTCAAAACTGAACCAGGAAGAAATAGAAAATCTTAATGCCCCATCACAAGCACGGAATTAGAGGCTGTAATCAGAAGTTTCCCAGCAAACAAAAGCCCAGGTCCAGATGGCTTCACAACTGAATTCTACCAAAATTTAGGAGAAGAGCTAACACCTATTCTACTCAAACGCTTCCAGAAAATTGCTGAGGCAGGAAACTTCCAAACTCATTCTATGAGGCTGCTGCTGCTGCTGCTGCTAAGTCGCTTCAGTCGTGTCCAACTCTGTGCGACCCCACAGACGGCAGCCCACCAGGCTCCCCCGTCCCTGGGATTCTCCAGGCAAGAACACTGGAGTGGGTTGCCATTTCCCTCTCCAATGCGTGAAAGTGAAAAGTGAAAGTGAAGTCGCTCAGTCGTATCAGACTGAGTGACCCCACGGACTGCAGTCCACCAGGCTCCTCCGTCCATGGGATTTTCTAGGCAAGAGCACTGGAGTGGCTTGCCATTGCCTTCTCCTGTATGAGGCTACCATCACCCTAATCCCAAAACTGGGTAAAGATCCCACAATAAAAGATAATTACAGGCCAATATCACTGATGAACATAGATGCAAAAATCCTTAACAAAATTTTAGCAATCAGAATCCAACACACATTAAGAAGATCATACATCATGACCAAGTGGTCTTTATCCCAGGAATGCGAGGATTCTTCGATATCCGCAAATACAATCAATGTAATGTACCACATTAACAAGCTGAAAAATAAAAAATTATATGATTATCTCAATAGATGCAGAGAAAGCCTTCGACAAAATTCAACATCAATTTATGATAAAAACCCTCCAGAAAGTGGGAATATAAGGGAAGGGACATATCTCAACATAATAAAAGCTATATATGACAAACCCACAGCAAACATTATCCTCCATGGTGAAAAACTCAAAGCATTTCCCTTAAAGTCAGGAACAAGACAATGGTGCCAAGTTTCACCACTACTACTCAACATAGTTCTGGAAGTTTTGGCCATAGCAATCAGAGCAGAAAAATACATAAAATGAATCAAAATTGGAAAAGAAGAATTAACATTTCACTGTTCGCTGATGGCATGATCCTCTACACAGAAAACCCTAAAGACTCTATCAGAAAACTACTAGAGCTAATCAATGAATACAGTAAAGTTGCAATATATAAAATCAACACACAGAAATCCCTTGCATTCCTATACACTAATAATGAGAAAATTGAAAGAGAAATTAAGGAAACTATCCCATTCACTGTTGCAACGAAAAGAATTAAATATTTAGGAATATATCTACCTAAAGAAACAAAAGACTTGTAGATAGAAAACTATAAAACACTGGTGAAATTAATCAAAGTGGACTGATTTTTCCACTGATAGGTGGAAAAATATACTGTGTTCGTGGATTGGAAGATTAAATATTGTGAAAATGAGTATACTACTCAAAGTAATTTATACATTCAATGCAATCCCTATCAAGCTACCGATGATATTTTTCACAGAACTAGAACAAATAATCTCACAATTTGTATGGAAATACAAAAATATCGAATATCCAAAGCAAACTAGAGGAAGAAGAATGGAACAAGGGTAATTAACCTGCCAGACTTCAGGCTCTACTACAAATCCAAGTCATCAAGACAGTATGGCACTGGCATAAAGACAGAAATATAGATGAATGGAACAAAATGGAAAGACCAGAGATAAATCCACACACCTATGGACACCTTATCTTTGACAAAGGAGGCAAGAATATAAAATGGAGAAAAGACAGTCGCTTTAACAAGTGGTGAGGGGAAAACTGGTCAGCCACTTGTAAAAGAATGAAACTAGAACACTTCCTAACACCATACACAAAAATAAACTCAAAATGGATTAGAGACTTAATGTAAGGCCAGGAACTGTAAAACTCCAAGAGGAGAACATAAGCAAAACACTCCGACATAAATAAGAGCAGGATCTTCCAAGACCCACCTCCCAGAATATTGGAAATAAAAGCAAAAATAAATGAATGGGAACTCATTAAAATCAAGAGCTTCCTCACAGCAAAGGAAACTATAAGCAAGGTGAAAAAACAGCCTTCAGAATGGGAGAAAATAATAGCAAATGAAACACCTGACAAAGAATTAATCTGTAAAATATACAAGCAGCTCCTGCAGCTCAATTCCAGAAAAATAAAGGACCCACTCAAAAAATGGGCCAAAGAACTAAACAGACATTTCTCCAAACACATGAAAAAATGCTCAACATCCCTCGTAATCAGAAAAATCCAAATCAAAACCACAGTGAGATACCATTTCACACCAGTCAGAATGGTTGCTATCCAAATGTCTACACGCAATAAATGCTGGAGAGGGTGTGGAGAAAAGGGAACCCTCTTACACTGTTGGTGGGAATGCAAACTAGTACAGCCACTATGGAGAACAGTGTGGAGATTCCTAAAAAAACTATAAATAGAACTGCCATATGATCCAGCAATCGCACTCCTGGGCATACACACCGAGGGAACCAGAATTGAAAGCAACACATGTACTCCAATGTTCATTGCAGCACTGTTTATAATAGCGAGGACATGTAAGCAACCTAGATGTCCATCTGCAGACGAATGGATAAGAAAGATTTGCTGCATACACACAATGGAGTATTTTTCAGCCATCAAAAGGAATGCATTTGAATCAGTTCTAATGAGGTGGATGAAATTGAAGCCTATTATATAAAGTGAAATAAACCAGATAGAAAAGCACCAATACAGTATACTAACACATCTATATGGAATTTAGAAAGAAGGTAACCTTAACCCTGTATACGAGACAGCAAAAGAGACATAGATTTATAGAACAGTCTTTGGAACTCTGTGGGAGAGCGTGAAGGTGGGATGATTTGGGAGAATGGCATTGAAGCATGTATATTATCATATGTTAAACGAAGCACCAGTCCAGGTTCAACGCATGATACAGGATGCCTGGGGCTGGTGCACGGGTATGAACTTAGGGAGGATATGGGGAGGAGGGAGGTGAGAGAGGGATTCAAGGAGGGGAACACATGTACCCCCCGGGGCAGATTCATGTCAATGTAAGGCAAAATCTACCAATATATTATTGTAAAGTAATTAGCCTCCAATAAAAAAAAAATAAATTGCCAGAACCCAAATGAGAAGAGGGTTCAACATGGGGACGGTCAATGTCATACTTCCCCTGAGAAAAGCAGGCAGAAATCACCTCCTGGCCACCTACAACATAAAGGGCTTTGTTGCATCACTCGCCTATACTATCAGCTAAAGGTGCTCGGGAGGTACAAAATGCTGATACAAATAAAACCCACAGCTAGCACTCCCAAAGATTAAAATAATGTTTGGAGGGAACAGACCAAATATCAATAATGCCAGTGTTATCCTAAGAAATTGGTGGGAGCAGTGTATTCCCAAGGGCAGGGCAGTCGAGGTGCCAGTGGCTGTGGATCAACCAAGTAGGTAATCTACTGTGAAAATTAAAAGACAAGTGAATTGCAAATTAAACGCTAACTACATTAAACACCCTATTACATCAATGGACAGAGCATCCTGCTAGAAAAGCTATAAGAAAACTATAGTCTTAAATTATAGATTAAAGCAGTTGAACATAATAGACACCTACAGAATTTGTTGTTGTTCTTCAGTTACTACGTTGTCTGACTCTTTTGAAACCCCATGGGCTGTAGCCCTCCAGCCTCCCCTGTCCATGGGATTTCCCAGGCAAGAACACTGGAGTTTATTGCATTTCTTTTTCCAGGGGAACTGGCTTACCCGCGGATCAAATCTGCATCTTCTTCATTGCAGGCAGATTCTTTACTTCTGAGCCACCTGGCATAGTCTATCCCAAAATAGCAGAATACACACCTTCAAGTGCGCAAAAGATATTTTTTCAGGGATGATCAAATGCTGGGCCACAAAACAAGTCTCAACACATTTTAGAAGACAGAAATTATCTCAATCACTATTTCTGACCACAATGGTATAAAATAAGAAATGAATTACAGGAGGGGAATATGGTACAAACACAAATATATGGAGTCGAAACAACATGCTACTAAATACCAATGAACTAATGAAGAAATCAAAAAGGGAATCAGAAAATACTTTGAGACTAATAAAAACACCAACTTACCAAAATCTATTGGATTTAGCATAAGCATTTCTAGGGGAAATTGTATAGTGACAGATGCTTCCCTCAATGTAAGGGGAGAAACTGAAAAAAAATAAACAAAAACGTACTATATAAATGAAAAAGAAAAAAATTTAAAAAGCCCGAAATCCTCAGAATGAAGGCAATAATAAAGATCAGAGTGGACATTAATAAAATTGAGACTTCCCCTTTCCTAGATTAAAAAAAAATATCAATTATGTGAAAAGATATTTTTTGAAAAGGTAAACAAAATAATTAAGTCTTTAGCCAGGTTCATAAAAAATAAAAGATAGATGACTCAAATAAACAAATGCCAAGGAGACATTACAGCCAACATCACAGCAATAGGGAAAATATCATAGGAGGATATTACCAATAGTTATATGCCAAAAACTTGGACAACCTAGGAGAAACTGACAAATCTCTAGGATCATACAACCTTCAAAAACTGAATCATAAAGGAATGTATAATCTGAATAGGTGAAACGCTAGTAGTGAAATTGCATTTATAATAAAAAATCTCTTAGGAAAATAAAATTCAGAATCGCACAGCTTCACAGTAGAATATTTACAAACATATACAGAAGAGCTTATAGCCAACATTCTCAAACTATTCCAAAAAATTGAGAAAATTATGTTCTCCAAAATTTTTTATGAGGCTATTATTTTCCTAACAACAAAACCAGACAAAGACAACAACAAAAAATAAAACTCAGTGCCAATATTTCTGTTGAATATAGATGTGAATATTCTTAACAAAATATGAGAGAACCAAAGTCAATATCACATTGAAATCATCATATACCATGATCAAGATGGACTTATTCCAGTGGTACAAGGATGGTTCAATATCTGCAATTAGTCACTGTGGTACACCACATTAGTAAAGAGAAGGACAAAAATCACATGATCATTTCAACAAATGCTGTAAAATTATTTGGCAAAATACATTCATTTCAAAAACTCTCACCATAATTGCTACGGAGGGAATATATATGAACATAATGAAAGTGAAAGTGGAAGTCGCACTGTGCCCACTCCAGTACTCTTGCCTAGAGAATTCCATGGACTGTATAGTTCATGTGGACTTCTCAACATAATAAAGGTGATTTATAACAAACAGAGATGATATCCTATTCATTGGCAAAAAGCTGAAAGCTATCCCTCTAAATCAGGAAGAAGACACAGATCTTACTCTTGCCCCTTCTAAAACACTGAAAGTACTAGGCACAGCAATCATTCAAAGAAAATAAATAAAATCATCCAAATTGGAAAGAAGAAGTAAAACTGTCACTACTTGCAGTTGACATGATTCTGTATACAGAAAGCTATCCGTTCAGTTCAGTTCAGTCGCTCATTCGTGTCCGACTCGTTGTGACCCCATGAATCACAGCACGCCAGGCCTCCCTGTCCAACACCAACTCCTGGAGTTCACTCAAACTCATATCCATTGAGTCGGTGATGACATTCAGCCATCTCATTCTCTGTCGTGCTCTTCTCCTCCAGCCCCAATCCCTCCCAGCATCAGAGTCTTGTCCAGTGAGTAAACTCGTCGCATGAGGTGGCCAAAGTTTTGGAGTTTCAGCTTTCAAGAAAATGATTAAACAAATGAAATCAAGGTGAATTAAAACCCTAAATGAAAGACTGGAAAGTATGAAACCCCTAGAAGAAAATGTAGGCAGAACACTCTTTGACATAATTCATAACAATATTTTTTTCACCTGTCTCCTAAGGCAAAGGAAGCAAAGGAAAACAATGAGATCTAATTAAACTTAAAAGCTTTTGCACAGCAAACAAAAACACTGACAAAATGAAAAGACAACCTACTGAATCTGAACAATTATTTGCAAATGATATGACTATAAGTGGTTAATATCCAAACGATCCAAACAGATTATTCAACTTGATATTAAAAGGCAAACAAACAAACAAACAAACAAACAAAAAAAAAAAACAAAGGGAAGATCTGATTTTCTCCAAAGAAGATATACAGAAGGCACATGAAAAAATGCTGTATGTCACTAAGTGTCAGAGAAATTAAAACCAAAATCACAAGGAAATATCACCTCACACTCATCAAAATGGCTATCATCAAATCAAAACCTCTGAAAATAACAAATGTTGAGAAGGATGTGGAGAAAGGGAAGCCCTTGTACTTAGTTGGTGGGAATGTAAATTTGTGCAGTCGCTATGGAAAACTTCAAGAAAGTTTCTCAAATAACTAAAAAAAGAGCTACCAACTGACCCAACAATTTCACTCCAAGGTATATATCAGAAGACAATGAACACGTATTTGAAAAGACACATGAATTCCAATGTGCATTACAGCTTTATTTCCAATAGAAAAGATATGGAAACAACCAGTGAACAAAGCACACATGGTTCCTCTCTTCAAAGCACTCTCATGGAATATAGTTTAAGCAAGCATTTGAACACTATAGTAATCCTTAGAAATAATGGCAGATACATGTTCGTTGAGATGGAAAAATTCTTCCTGCATACTGTATAGAAAAGGAAGTCTACAATAGTGCATATAGTTTGATTCAATTTCTATAAATTAAAAAAACTTCACTAATGTATATATTCTCATCCAAATATATCTGTATTATATATTCTAGCATTATATAACACATATAAAATATATATTTGAAACATTTAGTAAGAACAACAAAGTGAAAATATTAACAGTATATATTTCTATTGACATATTTATTGGTGTCCTCTAATTTCACTTTTAAACTTTTTGAATTTCCATCATCTTGCTCTGTTATCCTGTGAATAGAATAATAATCACTGTGATGTTAAGGTTTATCAACGTAGTTCTCAAGGTGGGCTGACCTTCACATTGTTGTTGGGTTTGAAATATTAGGTATACTATATGTGGCACAAGGAATCAAGTGGTAGCGGTGTGAAGGGCATATAGATAAGCACTGCTGACAGGCATGCCAGGGAATGCAATGAAAAGAATGATGTACAAAAGTTAAACAAGCACGTGAAATCAAAATCTGAGGTTGGAAAGCAGCCAATCAGGCAGACGCGAGAGACGCCCGGCTCCGGCGCAACTGACCACGTGCAGAATCGTGGCTGAGAGGAGCTGCCCCGCGCCCAGGGTTAGGGCGGTGGCGGAGAGGAGCTGTACCACGTCCAGGAGGCGGTGGCTGCTTGGGCACCAGAAGGCCGAGAGGAGCTGCTCCACATTCAAAGCAGGAGGGTCGACATTGAGGAGATACCCCTCATCCAAGGTAAGGTACAGTGGCTGCACCTTGCTGGAGCAGCTGGGAAGAGATACTCCACGACCAAGTGGAATATAAGAATCCAGTGTTCTGGGGAGGAAAGAACAAGATGGCGGAGGGATAAGACGGCGAGACCACTCTCTCTCCCACAAATTCATCAAAGGAACATTTGAACATGGAGTAAAGTCCACAAAACAACTTCTGAATACTGGCAGAGGACATCAGGCTCCCAGAAAAGCAACCCATTGTCTTCTAAAGGAGAGAGAAGAAATCCAGCTCCACCCACCAGAACACTGACACATGCTTCCCTAACCAGGGAACCTGGACAAGTCACCCGTCCAACCCCACACACAGCGAAGAAACTACATAATAAAGAGAACTCCACAAACTGCAAGAAGAGGGAATGGCCACCCCAAGCAAAGCCATATAAGCAAGATGAATAGGCAGAGAAATACCCAGCAAGTAAAGGAACAAGATAATTGCCCACCAACACAAACAAAAGAAGAAGATATAGGCAATTTACCTGATAAAGAATTTCAAATTTTGATGGTGAAAATGATTCAAAATCTTGAAAGCAAAATGGAGTTACAGATAAATAACCTGGAGAAAAGGATTGAGAAGATGGAAGAAAGATTTAATAAGGACTTAGAAGAAATAAAAAAGAATCAATATACAATGAATAATGCAATAGATGAGATCAGAAACACTCTGGAGGGAACAAATAGTAGAATAACAGAGGCAGAAGGCAGGATAAGCGAACTAGAAGATAGAATTGTAGAAATAAATGAAACAGAGAGGAAAAAAGAAAAACGAATTAAAAGACATGAGGACAATATTAGAGACCTCTGGGACAATGTGAAACGCCCCAACATTCGAATCATAGGAGTCCCAGAAGAAGAAGACAAAAAGAAAGACCATGAGAGAATACTTGAGGAGATAATAGTTGAAAACTTCCCTAAAATAGTGAAAGAAATAATCACCCAAGTCCAAGAAACCCAGAGAGTCCCCAACAGGATAAACCCAAGGTGAAATACTCCAAGACACATATTAATCAAATTAACAAAGATCAAACACAAGGAACAAATATTAAAAGCAGCAAGGGAAAAGCAGCAAATAACACATAAGGGGATTCCCATAAGGATAACAGCTGATCTTTCAACAGAAACTCAGGCCAGAGGGAGTGGCAAGACATACTTAAAGTGATGAAAGAAAATACCCTACAGCCCAGATTACTATACCCAGCAAGGATCTCATTCAAATATGAAGGAGAAATCAAAAGCTTTACACACAAGCCAAAGCTGAGGGAATTCAGCATCACCAAACCAGCTCTCCAACAAATGCTAAAGGATCTTCTATAGACAGGAAACACAGAAAGAGTGTATAAACTTGATCCCAAAGCAATAAAGAAAATGGCTACAGGATCATACTTATCAATAATTACCTTAAACGTAAATGGGTTGAAATTTTCAAAAAGGCTGGGAAACAATTCTCATAGCCATCAATAGTTCAGTGTTGAGTTCATGAGTAGTTTTTAAAGTTTGGGACAAACTGTAGTATTTGCTTTTTGAAGTACTATTTGTAATTGACATATTACGATGTAACATTGGCCTTCATTTCCAACTTAAAATGCCTAAAAATGCCTAACAGGTTTTTTAGATTTGTGAATTTTAGTTGAGATGTATTTTACGATGTTACTAAACCTGCAGAAATATTTAAATATTTCAGAGAACTTATTCACTGTACATTTAATTTATTTTATTTATAAAAGTTATGATCTGTAGAAAGTTTTACTTGTTGGGTCAAATGCTTGTTGCTTCAAATGCTTGTTGCATTTGAAGTGCTAGTTACAAGAAAATCAAATACCTTCAATGTATAAATGCTATTAAGTTTTTAAAGGACTCTGGAGTATAAGTAAGTTTGTTTAAAGAAATTTAGTCTGTTCAACATGAATCAGCTCTGTCAAACATTAATTAAAAGCCTCATTTAAAAAAAATAAATAAAACAAACAACAACAACAACAACAAAAAAGAAAGCAGTCAGTCAAAAAGACTCCAGCACACTGGACCCAAAGTATCCTTATGTAACAGAGCAGTGTGAGCACAACCTTTAGCAGGTAGCCATTGCTGTGCCTTACTAGTCCACATCCTGTTACTAAGCAACAGGTCTTGCTCAGCAATTGGACAGTGCAAGCCTGGGCTCCGCCCATAAGCAACAAACTATCAATGAGTTACCTACTGGTATGTCTACTTCTCAGCTATTGGTCAGCTACACAGTGGGCCCTACCTGATGATAACTGTCAATGAGGGACCATTGGGGAAGTGATTCATTCAAGAGTCCGTGGTACAGTGGTCATGTGACTCTTGTCTTTGGGCACCTTTCTTTTTTTTTTTAATCAGGAATGTATTTCTGGTAGATGGGGCAAGTTGAGATTCCTACTCAGTATGAGAGTTTAATTGTCCCCAACAATATTAGTGGAGGAGACATTGAACACTTTCTTTGCTCTGATGTGCTATCTTATGGAGACGGTGTATTGGCCTTCGGGTAACAGACTGAGGATTCACCAAATTTAGCGGTCTCTAAAGCTCATTGGAATAGAAAAAACATACAACATGTTCTAAATTAAGTTCAGTTCAGTTCATTTCAGTCGCTCAGTCCTGTCTGACTCTGTGTGACCCCTTGAATCACAGCACGCCAGGCCTCCCTGTCCATCACCAAATCCCGGAGTTCAGTCAAACTCATGTCCATCGAGTCGGTGATGCCATCCAGCCATCTCATTCTCTGTCATCCCCGTCTCCTCCCACCCCCAATCCCTGCTAGAATCAGAGTCTTTTTCAGTGAGTCAACTTGTCGTATGAGGTGGCCAAAGTATTGGAGTTTCAGTTTTAGCATCAGTCCTTCCAATGAACACACAGGATTGATCTCCTTTAGAACAGACTATTTGGATCTTCTTGCAGTCCAAGGTGCTGAGTCTTCTCCAGCACCACAGTTCAAACGCATCAATTCTTCGGTGATCAGCTTTCTTCACAGTCCAACTCTCACATCCATACATGACCACGGGAAAATCCATAGCCTTGACTAGACGGACCTTTGTTGGCAAAGTAATGTCTCTGCTTTTTAATATGCTGTCTAGGTTGGTCATAACTTTCCTTCCAAGGAGTAAGCGTCTTTTAATTTCCTGGCTGCAATCAGCATCTGCAGTGATTTTGGAGCCCAAAAATATAAAGTCTGACAATGTTTCCACTGTTTCCCCATCTATTTCCCATGAAGTGATGGGACCAGATGCCATGATCTTTGTTTTATGAATGTTGAGCTTCAAGCAATTCACTCTCCTCTTTCACTTTCATCAAGAGGCCTTTGAGTTCCTCTTCACTTTCTGCCATAAGGGTAGTGTCATCTGCATATCTGAGGTTATTGATATTTCTCCCAGCAATCTTGATTCCAACCTGTGCTTCTTCCAGCCCAGCGTTCCTCATGATGTACTCAGCATATAAGTTAAACAAGCAGGGTGACAATATACAGCCTTGATGCACTCCTTTTCCTATTTGTAACCAGTCTGTTTTTCCATGTACAGTTCTAACTGGTGCTTCCTGACCTGCATACAGGTTTCTCAAGAGGTAGGTCAGGTGGTCTGGGATTCTCATCTCTTTCAGAATTTTCCACAGTTTATTGTGATCCACACTGTCAAAGGCTTTGGCATAGTCAATGAAGCAGAAATAGATGGTCTTAATTACCTTTTCCCATTTGAAGTGATTGATCTTCAGTTCCTTAAGCCCCTCAAGAACGCCCAGTAGGAAAAGGGTGGTTTAGAATTAAAGTGACTAGAGGATTCTGAAGTGCTGAAATGGGATGAAAAGTGCTCAAACAGGGATGATGGAGGCAGGAGTGTTGAAGGGAGACATATAAGTCGAATAATAAAGGGCACTGAAGGAAAATCTGAAGGTCATGAGCAGAAACACCATGCCCCTGAATCACCACTCCCCAGAAACAGACACAGAGAGGTGTCAGCAGTGGTAAGTTGTATCATGGCCTCCTTCAGCCTCCACTAGCCCATGTGGATGGGCAAAGTGTTACATTGCGGTGTCTAAGACCCAAGACCATCATGGGCTGGGGGAGTGCCTAGCTGACCAATCAGATTGAAGGGTGTGGCTCCTCATTGTCCTGAGAAGGTATATATTGGGGGGGGGGCTCAGAGGCAGAGATTCTTGGTTAGGCCACTTCGTGGGTTCATCATGCCTAAGAGAACCAGGAAGCCACAGAAGCCAAGAAGAGTTGCAACGTGGTTTGCTTCAAGGATGAAAGGAAGAAAGACGACCCGTTGTCAAGGGAAATTCAGAAGCAGTAGATAGATAAGATGACTCCATCTATACTCCCAATGGTCTCCGCTGACTTGGCTGCCCAAGACCTCTACACTGCCCTTGCCTGGCACAAACGCCCTCATCAGCCCACATCCCTTTTTCATGAAATCTCCCTTCCAACTCAGTTGTTATGCTTTTTCCTCAAAACTAATACCCTTCTCTTTTCTTTCCAGGCACGAAATATGACTATGAGGGTCAGAAGGGCTCTACAAGGGGCTTTGAGAAAGAAAATCCAATCATATAACACTCATTCGAAGAAAGTGAAGGAAACCAAACTGGTTTTTCTGTTCCTGTGTATGTAAGACACTGAATCAACGTAAAAAAGTTCCAAAATGTGAGGCAGAGTCCAAGAAGGAGGCAGAATTGAAAGAGAAGATAAGCTCAGCCATCCCAGAATGAGAGACCATGGAGAAGTATGACCTGGGCAGCCAGTAACTGAATACCAAAGGACAGGACAGTTTAGAATTGTATCTCCAGAGGTCTGCTTTCTTACAAATGGCCAACCAGGAAAAGACTGACACTCACACTAACAAGTAAACTGATTGCTGACATTAAAATAAACATCAAATGGTGAAAAATGATATTTGTGTGTGTGTGTGTGTGTGTGTGTGTGTGTGTGTGTGTGTGTGAATATTCTGATGGGAAGGGAGTGGAGGGAGAGAAGAGGTGGGCACCTGAGTGGGGAGGAGTGTGGTGTCCCGGGAGATTGGAGAACAGACCCTCAGGCCCCCAGTTAATCAGAGGGTAGAGGACTGGCCTGGATCAGGAGTCTGCACTGAAGATGGATAACCGTGCTTAACTATTGATCTCAGTGGAAAGGATTAGTGTTGTGGTGTTACTGCCTTTGTTTGTGGTGTGGAATGACATTAGGGTCTAGATTGCCAGAACCCAGATGGGAAGAGGGTTGAAAATGGCGATGGTGAATGTCATACTTCCCCTGAGAAAAGCAGGCAGAAATCACCTCCTGGCCACCTATGTCATAAAAGGCTTTGTTGCATCAGTTACATATGCTGTCAGCTAAAAGTGCTCAGGACGCACAAAATGCTTACGCAAATAAACCCACAGCTAGCACTCCCAAAGATTAAAATAATGTTTGGTGGTAGCAGACCAAATATCAATTAGGCCACTGTTATCTTAAGATATTGGCGGGAAAAGTGTGTTTCCAAGGGCAGCCAGTGGACGTGGTCTAATCCCAGTGCATATGACAAACAGGATCACCACAGACAGATAATATTTTGGGGAGGGGGGCACCATGCAGTTTGTGGGATCTTAGGTCCCTGACCAGGGATTGAAAACGTTTGTGTTTCCTTGTTAATTTTCTGTTTAGTCGACCTATCCATAGATTTGAGTGGGGTATTGAAGTCTCCCACTCTTATTGTGTTATTGTTAATTTCCACTTTCATAATTATTAACATTTGTATTACATATTGCAGTGCTCCTGTGTTGGGTGCAACTATATTTATAATTGTTATATCTTCTTTTCAGCTGATCCTTTGATCATCATGTAGTGTCCTTCTTTGTCTCTTTTCACAGCCTTTGTATTAAAGTCTATTTTATCTGATCTGAGTTTTGCTACTCCTGCTTTTTTTGGTCTCTATTTGCGTGATATAGGTTTTTCCAGCCTTCCCCTTTCAGTCTATCTGTGTCCCTAGTTTCGAGATGGGTCTCTTGTAGACAACATATATAGGGGTCTTGTTTTTGTATGCATTCATCCAGTCTTTGTCTTTTGGTTGGGGCATTCATCCCATTTACATTTAAGGCAATTATTGACAAGTATGATCCTCTTGCCATTTACTTTATTGTTTTGGTTTCGGGTTTATACCCCCTTTCTCTGCTTCATGTCTAGAGAAGGTTTTTTAGCATTTCTTGGAGAGCTGGTTTGGTGATGCTGCATTCTCTCAGCTTTGCTTGTGTGTAAATCCTTGGATTTCTTCATATTTGAATGAGATCCTTGCTGGGTACAGTAATCTGGGCTGTAGGCTATTTTCTTTCATCATTGTAAGTATGTCCTGCCATTCCCTCCTGGCCTGAAGAGTTTCTATTGAATGATCAGCTGTTATACTTGTGGGAGTCCCCTTGTGTATTTTTTTTTTCCAGTTTTTGGCAAAATTTTTAAAATTTATTATTTATTTATTTATTTTATTGGAAGCAAATTACCTTACATTAATATATTGGTTGTTTTTGCCATACATTGACACGAATCTGCCCCGGGTGTACATGTGTTCCCTTTCTTGAACCCCCCTCCCACCTCCCTCTTCCCCATATCCTCCCTCCATGTCATCCCCTTGCACTAGCCCCAAGCGTCCTGTATCGTGCATCGAACCTGGACTGGTGATTCATTTCACATGTGATAATATACATGCTAAAATTCCATTCTCCCAAATCATTCCACCTTCACCCTCTCCCACAGAGTCCCAAAGACTGTTCTATATACCTATGTCTCTTTTGCAGTCTCGTATACAGGGTTAAAGTTACCATCATTCTAAATTCCATATATATGCGTTAGTATACTGTATTGAGGTTATTCTTTCTCGCTTACTTCACTCTGTATAATAGGCTCAAATTTCATCCACCTCATTAGAACTAATTCATATGCATTCTTTTTGATGGCTGAAAAATACTCTATTGTGTATATGTACCAAAGCTTTCTTATCCATTCATCTGCAGATGGACATCTAGGTTTCTTCCATGTCCTGGCTATTATAAACAGTGCTGCAATGAACATTGTAGTACATGTGTCTCTTTCAATTCTGGTGTCCTCGGGTGTATTCCCAGGAGTGCGATTGCTGGATCATATGGCAGTTCTATTTCCAGTTTTTTGAGGAATCTCTACACTGTTCTCCATAGTGGCTGTACTACTTTGCATTCCCACCAACAGTGTAAGAGGGTTCCCTTCTCTCCACACCCTCTCCAGCATTTATTGCATGTAGACTTTTGGATAGAAGCCATTCTGACAGGTGTGAAATGGTATGTCATTGTGGTTTGAATTTGCATTTCTCTTATTATGAGGGATGTTGAGCTTTTTTTCATGTGTTTGTTATGTCTTCATTGGAGAAATGTCTGTTTAGTTCTTTGGCCCATTTTTTGATTGGGTCATTTATTTTTCTGGAATTGAGCTGCAGGAGCTGCTCGTATATTTTGGAGATTAATCCTTTATCAGTTGCTTCATTTGCTATTATTTTCTCCCACTCTGAAGGCTGTATTTTAACCTTGCTTATAGTTTCCTTTGTTATGCATAAGCTTTTGATTTTAAGTGGGTCCCATTTGTTTATTTTTGCTTTTATTTCCAATATTCTGGGAAGTGGGTCTTGGAGGATCCTGCTGTGATTTATGTCGGAGAGTGCTTTGCCTATGTTCTTCTCTAGGTGTTTTATAGAATATGGTCTTATATTTAGCTCTCTAATCCATTTTCAGTTTATTTTGGTGTATGGTGTTAGGAAGTGTTCTAGTTTCATTCTTTTACAAGTGGCTGCCCAATTTTCCCAGCACCACTTTTCAAAGAGACTGTCTTTTCTCCATTTGTTATTCTTGCCTCCTTTGTCAAAGATAAGGTGTCCATAGGTGCGTGGATTTATCTCTGGTCTTTCTATTTTGTTCCATTCATCTGTATTTCTGTCTTTATGCCAATACCATACTGTCTTGATGACTGTGAATTTGTAGTAGAGCCTGACGTCTGACAGGTTGATTCTCCCAGTTCCATTCTTCTTCCTCTAGATTGCTTTAGATATTCAAGGTTTTTTGTATTTCCATACAAATTATGAGATTATATGTTCTAGTTCTGTGAAAAATATCGTTGGTTGGGATCTCACTGAATGTATAAATTACTTTGGGTTGAATACTCATTTTCACAATATTTATTCTTCCAATCATCGAAGACAGTATATTTCTCCATCTATTAGTGTCCTCTGTGATTACTTTCACTAGTGTTTTATACGTTTCTATGTACAAGTCTTTTGTTTCCTTAGATAGATATATTTCTAAGTATTTAATTCTTTTCGTTGCAACAGTGAATGGAATAGTTTCCTTAATTTCTCTTTCTATTTTCTCATTATTAGTGGATAGGAATGCAAGGGATTTCTATGTGTTGATTTTATATCCTGCAACTTTACTGTATTCATTAATTAGCTCTAGTAGTTTTCTGGTAGAGTCTTTAGGGTTTTCTGTGTAGAGGATCATGTCATCAGCGGATAGTGAAAGTTTTACATCTTCTTTTCCAATTTGTATTACTTTTATGTCTTTTTCTGCTCTGATTGCTGTAGCCAAACTTTCCAGATCTATGTTGAATAGTAGTTGTGAGAGTGGGCACCCTTGTCTTGTTCCTGACTTGAGGGGAAATGCTTTCAGTTTTTCACCGTGGAGGATAATGTTTGCTGTGGGTTTGTCATATGCAGCTTTTATTATGTTGAGGTATGTCCCTTCTATTCCCACTTTCTGGAGGGTTTTTATCATAAACGGATATTGCATTTTGTCGAAGACTTTCTCTGCATCTATTGGGATAATCATATTATTTTTATTTTCCAGTTTGTTAATGTGGTGTATTACGTTGGTTTATTTACGAATATTGAAGTATACTTGCATTCCTGGGATAAAACCCACTTGGTCATGATGTATGATCTTCTTAATGTGTTGTTGGATTCTGATTGCTAGTATTTTGTTAAGGATTTTTGCATCTATGTTCATCAGTGATATTGGCCTGTAGTTTTCTTTTTTTGTGGGATCTTTACCAGGTTATGGGATTAGGGGGATGGTGGCCTCATAGAATGAGTTTGGAAGTTTCCCTTCCTCAGCAATTTTCTGGAAGAGTTTGAGTAGAATAGGTGTTAGCTCTTCTCTAAATTTTTGGTAGAATTCAGCTGTGAAGCCATCTGGACCTGGGCTTTTGTTTGCTGGAGGTTTTCTGTTTACCACCTCTAATTCCGTGCTTGTGATGCGTATGTTTAGATTTTCTATTTCTTCCTGGTTCAGTTTTGGCAAGGTGTATTTTCTAAGAATTTGTCCATTTCTTCCAAGTTATTCAATTTATTGCCATATAATTGCTGATAGTATTCTCTAATATTCCTTTGTATTTCTGTGTTGTTGGTTGTGATCTCTCCATTTTCATTTGGAATTTTATTGATTTGGTTCTTCTCCCTTTGTTTCTTGATGAATCTGGCTAGTGGTTTGTCAATTTTATTTACCTTCTCAAAGAACCAGCTTTTGGCTTTTTGATTTTTGCTATGGTCTCTTTTGTTTCTTTTACATTTATCTCTGCCCTAATTTTTATGATTTATTTCCTTCTACTAACCCTGGGGTTCATTTCTTCCTTTTCTAGTTTCTTTAGATGTAGAGTTAGTTTATTGAGTTGAATTTTTTCTTGTTTCTTAAGGTGTGCCTGTATTGCTATGAACTTCCTCCTTAGCACTGCTTTTACAGTATCCCAGAGGTTTTGGGTTGTTGTGTTTTCATTTTCATTCATTTCTATGCATATTTTGATTTCTCTTTTGATTTCTTCTATGATTTGTTCATTATTCAGCAGCGTGTTGTTAAGCCTCCATATGTTGGCATTTTTAATAGTTTTTCTCCTGTAATTGAGATCTAATCTTACTACATTGTGGTCAGAAAATATGCTTAGAATGATTTCATTTTTTTTTTCAATTTACAAAGGCTAGATTTATGACCCAGGATGTAATCTATCCTGGAAAAGGTTCCGTGTGCACTTGATAAAATGTTGAAATTCATTGTTTTGGGGTGAAATGTCCTATAGAGATCTATTAGGTCTAACTGGTCTATTGTATCATTTAAAGTTTGTGTTTCCTCATTAATTTTCTGTTTAGCTGATCTATCCATAGGTGTGAGTGGGGTATTAAAGTCTCCCACTGTTATTGTGTTATTGTTAATTTCTCCTTTCATACTTGTCAATAATTGTCTTACATATTGTGGTGCTCCTATGTTGGGTGCATAAATATTTATAATTGTTATATCTTCTTCTTGGATTGATCCTTTGATCGTTATGCAGTTTCCTTCTTTGTTTCTTTTCACAGCCTTTGTTTTAAAATCTATCTTATCTGATATGAGTATTGCTACTCCTGCTTTCTTTTGGTCTCTATTTGCATGGAATATCTTTTTCCATCCCTTCACTTTCAGTCTGTACGTGTCCCTCGTTTTGAGGTGGGTCTCTTGTAGACAACATATACAGGGGTCTCGTTTTTGTATCCATTTAGCCAGCTTTTGTCTTCCGTTTGGGGCATTCAACCCTTTTACATTTAAGGTGATTATTGATAAGTATGATCCCGTTGCCATTTTCTTTCTTGTTTTGGGTTCAAGTTTATATACCATTTCTGTGTTTCCTATCTAGAGAAGATCCTTTCGTATTTGTTGGAGAGCTGGTTTGGTGATGTTGAATTCTCTCAGCTTTTGCTTGTCTGTAAAGCTTTTGATTTCTCCTTCATATTTGAATGAGATCCTTGCTGGGTATAGTAATCTGGGCTGTAGGTTACTTTTTTTCATCACTTTAAGTATGTCTTGCCATTCCCTCCTGGCCTGAAGAGTTTCTGTTGAAAGGTCAGCTGTTATCCTTATGGGGATCCTCTTGTGTGTTATTTGTTGTTTTTCCCTTGCTGATATTAATATTTGTTCTTTGTGTTTGATCTTTGTTAATTTAATTAATATGTGTCTTGGAGTATTTCACCTTGGGTTTATCCTGTTACGGAATCTCTGTGTTTCTTGGACTTGGGTGTTTATTTCCTTCCCCATTTATGGAAAGTTTCAACTATTATCTATTCAAGAACTCTCTCATGGTCTTTCTTTTTGTCTTCTTCTTTTGGGACTCCTATGATTCGAATGTTGGGGCGTTTAATATTGTCCTATATTTCTCTAATATTGTCCTCATTTCTTTTAATTATTTTTTTCTTTTTCCATCTCTGTTTCATTTATTTCTACAATTCTATTTTCTAGCTCGCTTCTCCTGTCTTCTGCCTCCGTTATTCTACTCTTTGTTCCCTCCAGAGTGTTTCTGATCTCATCTATTGCATTATTCGCTGCATATTGACTCTTTTTTATTTCCTCTAATTCCTTATTAAACATTTCTTGCATCTTCTCAATCCTTTTCTCCAGTTTATTTATCTGTAACTCCATTTTGCTTTCCAGATTTTGAATCATTTTCACAATTAAATTTCAAAATTCTTTATCAGGTAGGTTCCCTATATCTTCCTCTTTTGATTGTTTTGGTGGGCATTTATCCTGTTCCTTTACTTGCTGGTTATTTCTCTGCCTCTTCATTTGCTTATATTGCTGTGTTCGGGGTGGCCTTTCCATCTTCTGGCAGTTTGTGGAGTTGTCCTTATTACCTCGTTGTGTGTGGGGTTGGATGGGTGACTTGTCAAGGTTCCCTGGTTAGGGAAGCTTGTGTCAATGTTCTGGTGGGTGGAGCTGGATTTCTTCTCTCTGGAGTGCAGTGAAGTGTCCAGTAATGAGTATGAGATGTCAGTGGGTTTGGAGTGGCTTTGGGCAACCTGTATATTGAAGCTCAGTGCTATTCTCCTGTGTTGCTGGATATTTTGCGTAGTATGTCTTTCACTGAAACTTGTTGACACTTGGGTGGTGCCTGATTTCAGTGTATCTATGGAGGCATTTGATGAGTACCTATCAATTAATGTTCTCTGGAACAGGAGATCTCTGGTGTTCTCAGGATTTGGACTTAAGCCTCTGCCTCTGGCTTTCAGTCTTATTCTTGCAGTAGGCTCAAGGCTTCTCCCTCTGTTACTTCCAAGGCAGTTCCTTCTGTTGAAAAAGCTCTTTTGTTTTCTGGTCTCCTCAGTGTCTAATTCCCATCCTGACACCAGGATGCGGTGGTGGACACTTTTATTTTTTTTCCCGGCTCACCTGTTCAGTCCTACTGTGGGGAGGGAGGAATGCAGCTAACAAATATCCCTGGCATCTGTGGAGAGTGCTTGCAGTGTCCTGGCTAAACTGGGAATGCTCCCGCTTGAGGCATGTGCGCTTTCCCTGTTTATGCTGCTTAGGCTCTAGGTTCCTCTTCCGGGAGCTGTCTGGGGCCAGCACTGGGTTGCATGCATTTCCCAGGTCTGTGTGGCTCAGGTTCAGGTCCTCGGGTACTGCACAAAGGCGCAGACTTGGCTGGGCCTGCGTTTTGTGCCTTCCCCGGTCTGAGCAGCTCAGTTGACCCGGCGTTTGGTGAGCGCGGTCACTGCGACTTACCACCTTCCCAGTCCCTGCCGCTCAGTTTTCTGGGTGTATCACCAGCACAGTTTCTCAGGCAGATATCGACCGGCCCGAGCCCAAGACATCTTGGTTAGCAAGGAAGCCTGCGTGCAGCTTGGTATGGGAAGCCTCTCTGGGGCCACGGCTGCCCCTTCTGGAGCTGGCTGCCCTCCCTGCCTGTGTCGACGTGGGCTAGGGGATGGGCCGCCCGTTCCCGGCTGGCTCTGCTCAGTGCTTTGTTCTGTGAATGGGGCAAGCAGAGTCTTGGGTTGGGGCTTTTCACAGTCTTTTCGTAGGCTTTTCGCCTTTTACCTGCAGCGTCTGCTTCGCTCTTTTAAGTTCACACCCTCAGTTTGCAATGGGGCGTTCAAGCCCCATTCTCCCTCTAAGCACTACAGCCCTCGCCTCCCTGCCTATCCCCCGCCTGCTAGTGGGGGGTGCGGGCGTCTTCGCCACTTCTCTGGTGAGAGTTTCCTCTGGGCACTTAGTCTGTGAGTTTTAATTGTTTATGTCTTTTATCTCCCCGTTATGTGGCCCTCTGAGATTCCACTCGCCAGTGTTTCCAGGTGTTTGGAAACTTCTCTCTCTCTCTCTTTTTTTTTTTTTTTTTTAAGCCTCCCTTTCCGGGATGGATCTCTGTCCCTCCCTCTTTTGCCTCTCTTTTTATCTTTTATACTACTTCCTACTTCTTTCAAAGACTATGGGCTGCTTTTCTGAGTGCCTGATGTACTCGGCCGGTATTCAGAAGTTGTTTTCTGGGATTTACTCAGGATTCAAATGTTCTTTTGCTGATGTTGTGGGGGAGAAAGTGGTCGCCCAGTCCTATTCCTTCCCTAGCTTCCCGTGCTTCCCCCCAGTTCCCCCTTGGGTATTATTTGCTGTTTTCCCCTTGCTGTTTTTAATATTTGTTCTTTGTCTTTGATCTTTCTTAATTTTATTAATATGTGTCTTGGGGTGTTTTGCATTGGGTGTTTCTTGTTTGGGACTCTCTGGGTTTCCTGGACTTGGAATATATTTCCTTCCCCATTTTAGGGAACTTTTCAACTATCATCTCCTCAAGTATTTTCCCATGGCTTTTCTTTCTGTCTTCCTCTTCTGGGATTCCTATGATTCGAATTTTGGGGCGTTTAACATTGTCCCAGACGTATCTGAGATTGTTCTTATTTCTTTTAATTAGTTTTTACTTTTTTCCTCTCTCTTTCATTTATTTCTAACATTCAATCTTCTATCTCACATATCCTGTCTTCTACCTCTCTTATTCTACTATTGGTTTCCTCCAGAGTGTTTTGGATCTCATCTATTGAATTATTCCTTATGTATTAATTCTATTTTATTTCTTCTAGGTGCTTCTTAAACCTTTCTTGCATCATCTTGATCCTTGTCTCCAGGCTATTTATCTGTAACTCCATTTTGTTTTCAAGATCTTGGATCATTTTCACTAATATTATTCGGAATTTTTTATCAGGTAGATTCCCTATCTCTTCCTCTTTTGTTTGGGTTGGTGGGCATTTATTTATTTATCTCTATGTGAAGAGTTTGTGAAGGCAACCACACAGTTGCTTACTCACAAAGCAAGGCAGAGGAAACATGTTGAAATTACACAGGATGCTGGCTGTTTCCACAAAACAATGCCAGCTCATTACCTAACCCACTGAATGCCTACTCCAGACCCTCTTTTTTCACAGAACACCCCTTCCCACAACTATGGCAAAGGCTTCCATGTCTGAGAAGAATGTACAGGTGCCAGGAGTGGAGCCAACTCAGATCTGGCCTACATCTCAACAAGTTGAGAGCAGCCAATAACAGTGCTTATGGAGGTGGCACAGTGGGAGTGTCTGGAAGTCTGACTGGTGTACTGGGAGTGTCCCAGTATGCACCCAAGCCCATATTGTGCACCCCTCTTGCTCCAGCACTTCTTTTTGGGGGGCAAAATTTCCAAAGCTGGAAGGGGATACAGCACACACTTGCATGAAATGGATTCAGCATGGACCTGAAACTCAGAGCATCTGTACCAAAAACTGGATACCCAACCTAACTCCCCAATAGGCAGGGTTGGCTACTGAGCACAGGAGAATTCCGGGCTCATACCTGGCATTGGTTCTAACCCCTCTATCTCTAGGCCCACCTCTCACCAACGTGAGAGTTGCCAATACACAAGAAGCAAAATTAATCTAGAATTTAAAATTATGGAAATCGCCCAATAGGAAAAACAAAACGAAAAACAAGTGAAAAAGGAGAACAGTTTAAGAGACTTCAAGACAAGATCAAGTATAATAACATTCACTTTATTTGGTCGTAGATGGAAAAGAGAGAGAGAAAGGCTCCAAAATGTATATTTAACGTGCTGAAATGGAAAAACTTGCAACCTATAATACTCTACGCAGCAAGATTATCATCCAGTGTTGGAGAGAAGAACTTCTCAGACAAGCAAAAACTAAGAGCTTGTCCATACTAAACCTACTCAGAAGGAAATATTAAAGAGTCTTCTCTAAGTGGAAAAAGAAGTAAAAATCTACAGAGAAGGAAAAACTCCCACCAGTATACACAAACATATATTAAAGGCTGTGGATCAACCAAGTAGATAATCTAGTATGCAAATTAAAAGACAAGTGAATTGCAAATTAAACACTAACTACATTAAACACCCTATTACATCAATGGAAAGAGCTTCCTAATAGAAAAGCAATAAGAAAAGTATAGCCTTTCATTACAGATTAGAGCAGTTGAACTTAATAGATAGCTACAGCATTTGTTGTTGTTCTTCAGTTACTAAGTTGTCTGACTCTTTTGAGACCCCATGGGCTGTAGCTCTCCCGGCTCCTCTGTCCGTAGGATTTCCCAGGCAAGAACACTGGATTTTATTGCATTTCCTTTTCCAGGCTAACTGGCTGACCCAGGGATCAAATCTACATCTTCTGCGTTGCAGGCAGATTCTTTACCTCTGATTCACTTGTCACAGTCTATCCCAAAATAACAGAATACACACCTTCAAGTGCGCACAGGACATTTTTTCAGGGATGATCAAAGACTGTGCCACAAAACAAGTCTCAACACATTTAAGAAGACAGAAATTATATCAAGCACTTTTACTGACAACAATGGTATAAAATAAGAGATCAACTACAGGAGGGGAATATGGGACAAACACGAACATATGGAGACGAAACAACAGGCTACTAAATGCCAATGAGCTAATGAAGAAATAAAAAAGGGAATCAGAAAATACTTTGAGACTAATAAAAACACCAACTTTCCAAAATCTATTGGATTTAGCAAAAGCAGTTCTAGGGGAAATTGTATAGTGACAGATGCTTCCCTCAAGGCGTGGGGAAAAACTGAAATAAACAACTTCACTTACTATATAAATGAAGTAGAAAAAGAGGAATAGATAAAGCCCCAAATCCTCAGAATGAGGGCAGTAATAAAGATCAGAGAGGACATTAATAAAATTGTGACTTCCCCTTTCCTAAAGTAAAATATATATATATCAGTTAAGTGAAAAGATATTTTTTGAAAAGATAAGGAAAATAATTAAGTCTTTAGTCAGGTTCATAAAAAATATAATATAGATTACTCAAATAAACAAATGCAAAGGAGACATTACAGCCAACATCACAGCAATAGGGAAAAATCATAAGAGGATACTACAAAGAGTTATATGCCAAACAACTGGACAGCCTAGAAGAAACTGACAAATCTCTAGGACCATACAACCTTTCAAAACTGAATCAGGAAGGAATGTATAATCTGAATAATTAAGACACTAGTAGTGAAATTGAATTTAAAATAATAATCTCTTAGTAAAACAAAGTTAAGGACCGTACAGCTTCACAGCAGAATGTTTACAAATATATACAGAAGTGCTTATACCCAACATTCTCAAACTATTTCAAAAAATTGAGAAAATGTAGTACTCCCAAATTTTTTATGAATGTATTATTTTCCTAACACCAAAACCAGACAAAACACCACCAAAAAAGAAAACTCAAAAAAGACAATTCAATATTTCTGTTGAATATAGATGTGAAAATTCTAAACAAAATATAAGAGAAAAAATTCAACATCAGATTGAAACCATCATATACCATGATCAAGATGGATTTATTCCAGGGGTAGAAGGATAGTTCAGTATCTGAAATTTAGTAAGTGTGGTACAGCAGATTAAGAAATAGAAGGACAAAAATCACATGATCATCTCAACAGGTGCTGTAGAAGCAATTGGCAAAATTCAAAATTCATTCATTTCAAAAACTCTCACCATACTTGATACGGAGAGAATATATCTGAACATAGTGAAAGTGGAAGTTGAACTGTGCCCATTCCAGTTTTCTGTCCTAGAGAATTCCATGGACTGTATAGTCCATGTGGTCGTCTGAACATAATAAAGATGATTTAGAACAAATAGAGATGATATCATAGTCAGTGGCAAAAGCTGCAAGCTATCCCTCTAAATGAGGAACAAGACACAGATGCGCAGTCTTGTCACTTCTAAAACACTAGAAGTAGTATGCACAGCAATCATTCAAAGAAAATAAATAATAGACATCCAAATTGGAAGGAAGAAGTAACACTGTCACTGTCACTACTTGCAGTACTTGATAATATATACAGAAAACTATCAGTTCAGTTCAGTTCAGTCGCTCAATCTTACCGACACTTTGTGAACCCATGAATCACAGTACGCCAGGCCTCCCTGTCCAACACCAACTCCCGGAGTTCACTCAAACTCATGTCCATCAAGTCAGTGATACCATCCAGCCATCTCATTCTCTGTCGTTGCCTTCTTCTCCAGCCCCCGATGCCTCCCAGTATCATAGTCTTTTCCAGTGAGTCAACTCGTCTCATGAGGTGGCCAAAGTATTAGAGTTTCATCTTCACAAAAAAAAACAAAAAACAATTAAACCCATGAAATCAAGGTGAATTAAAAACCTAAATGAAAGACTGGAAACTATGAAACCCTTAGAAGACAATGTAGGCAGAACACTCTGACATAATTCATAGCAACATTTTTTTCACCTGTCTCCTAAGGCAAAGGAAGCAAAGGAAAAAAATGAGATCTAATTATACTTAAAAGCTTTTGCACAGCAAAGGAAAACACTGACAAATGAAAAGACCACCTACTAAATGGGAGTAAGTATTTGCAAATGATATGACTATAAGGGGTTAATATCCAAACTATCCAAACAGATTATTCAACTCAATATTAAATAACAAACAAACAAACAACCAAAAACAATGGGAAGATCTGATTTTCTCCGAAGAATATATAGAGATGGCTCATGAAAAAACGCTGAACATCACTAACTGTCAGAGAAAATAAAACCAAAATCACAAGGAGATAACATCTCACACTCATCAGAATGGCTATCATCAAATCAAAAATCTGAAAATAACAAATGTTGACAAGGATTTGGAGAAAGGGAAGCCCTTGTACGTAATTGCTGGGAATGTAAATTTGTGCAGTCGCTATTATAAACATCATGAAATTTTCTCAAAAAACTAAAAAAAGAACTACCAACTGACACAGCAATTCCACTCTGAGGTATATATCATAAGACAATGAACACTAATTTGAAAAGATACATGAATTCCAATGTGTATTAGAGCCTTATTTACAATAGAAAAAATATGGAAGCAGCCAGTTAATAAAGCACACGGTTCCTCTCTTCAAAGACCTCGCATGGAGTATGGCATAAGCAAGCATTTGAACACTATAGTAATCCTTAGATATAATGGCAGATACATGTTCGTTGAGATGGAAAAATTCTTCTAGCATATTGTATAGAAAAGGAAGGCTACAATAGTGCATATACTTTGATTCAAATTCTATAAATTAAAAAAATTCACTAATGAATATATGCTCATCCAAATATATGTGTACTACATTTTCTAGCATTATATAACACATATAATATATATGCTATAAATATTTAAGTAGAACAACAAAGACAATATATTAACAGTATATATGTTTCTAATGACATACTTAATGGTGTCCTCTAATTTCATTTTAATACTTTTTGAATTTCCATCATCCTCCTCTGTTATACTGTGAATAGAATAAAATCTCTCTTATGTTAAGGTTTGTCAAAGTAGTTCTCAAGGTGGGCTTGCCTTCACATTCTTGTGGGGTTTGAAATATTATCTAGACTATATGTAGAACATGGGCTCAAGTGGCAGCTGTTGGAGGGGCATATAGATATACATTGCTGACAGGCATGCCTGGGAATACAATGAAAAAAAATGATGTACAAAAGTTAAAGAGGCATGTGAAATCAGAATCTGAGGTTGGAAAGGAGTCAATCAAAAAGATTCCAGCACACTGGACCCAAAGCGTCCTTATGTAACAGAGCAGCGTGAGCACAGCCCCTAGCAGGTAGCCATTGCTGTGCCTTATTACTCCACATCCTGTTACTAAGCAACACGTCTTGCTCAGCAATTGGACAGTGCATCCCCTGAGCCACGCCCGTAAGCAACCAACTTTCAAGGAGGTACCTACTGGTACGTCTCCTGCTCAGCTATTGGTCAGCTACACAGTGGGCCCTACCTGATGATAACTGTCAATGAGGGACTATTGGGGAAGTGATTCACTGAAGAGTCCGTGTTGCAGTGGCCATGTGACTATTGCCTTTGAGCACCTTATATTTTTTCCTTTTTTTTTAAATCAAGAATGTGTTTCTGGTAGATGGGGCAAGTTGAGTTTCCTTACTCAATATGAGAGTCGAAGTGTCCCCAACAATATTAGTGGAGGAGACATTGAACACTTTCTTTGCTCTGATGTGTAAACTTACAGAGACGGTGTATTGACCTTGGGGCAACAGACTGAAGATTCACCAAATCTTGGGGTCTCTAAAGCTCATTGGAGTAAAAAAAAAACATAAAACATGTTCCTAATTACCTCTTTCCATGTTAAGTGCTTGCTCTTCAGTTCCTTAAGCCCCTCAAGAATCCCCAATAGGAATAGGGTAGTCTAGAGCTGAAGTTACTAGAGGACTCTGAAGTGCTGAAATGGGATGAAAAGTGTTCATACAGGGATGGAGGAGGCAGGAGTGTTGAAGGGAGGCATATAAGGTCAGACAGTTTAGGACTGTTTCTCCAGAGGTCAGCTTTCTTACAAATGGTCATTCAGGAAAAGATTGACTCTCACACTAACAGGGTAAACTGATGGCTGCCTTTAATAAATACCAAATTTTGAAAAGATGATATTTCTGTGTGTGTGTGTGTGTGTGTGTGTGTGTGTGTGTGTGAATTTTCAGATGGGAAGGGAGGGGAAGGAGAGAAGAGGTGGACACCTGAGTGGGGAGGAGTGTGGTGTCCCAGGAGATTGGGGAACAGACTCTCAGGCCACCCAGTTAACCAGAGAGTAGAGGTGTGGACTGTGTCAGGAGTCTGCACTGAAGATGGATAACCCTGCTTAACTATTGATCTCAGTGGAAAGGGTTAGTGGTGTGGTGTTACTGCTTTGTTTGGGGTGAGGAATGACATTAGGGTCTAGATTGCCAGAACCCAGATGGGAAGAGTGTTGAAAATGGCGATGGTGAATGTTTTACTTCCCCTGAGAAAAGCAGGCAGAAATCACCTCCTGGCCACCTACGTCATAAAGGGCTTTCTTGCATCACTCACCTATGCTGTGAGCTAAAGGTGCTTAGGAGGAACAAAATGCTGATTCAAATAAACCCACATCTAGCAGTCCCAAAGATTAAAATAATTTGTGGAGGGAACAGACCAAATATCAATTAGGCCACTGTTATCCTAAGATATTGGTGGGAGCAGTGTGTTTGTCAAGGGCAGGGCAGTGGAGGTGACCCAATTCCGGTGCATATGACCAATAGGGTCACCACAGACAGATAATTTTTGGGGGAGGGGGGCACCATGCAGTTTGTGGGATCTTTTTCCTTGACCAGGGATTGAAAACGTTTGTGTTTCCTTGTTAATTTTCTGTTTAGTCGATCTATCCATAGTTGTGAGTGGGGTATTAAAGACTCCCATTCTTATTGTGTTATTGTTAATTTCCACTTTCATAATTTTTAACCTTTCTCACATATTGTGGTACTCTTGTGTTGGGTGCAAATATATTTATAATTGTTATATCTTCTTTTTGGATTGATCCTTTGATCATCATGTAGTGTCCTTCTTTGTCTCTTTTCACAGCCTTAGTTTCAATGTCTATTTTATCTGATCTGAGTATTGCTACTCCTGTTTTATTTTGGTCTCTATTTGTGTGGAATATGTTTTTACAGCCCTCCCCTTTCAGTCTGTCTGTGTCCCTCGTTTCGAGGTGGGTCTCTTGTAGACAACATATATAGGGGTCTTGTTTTTGTATCCATTCAGCCAGTCTTTCTCTTTTGGTTGGGGCATTCAACCCATTTACATTTAAGGTAATTATTGACAAGTATAATCCCGATGCCATTTACTTTATTGTTTTGGGTTCGGGTTTATAACCCCTTTCTCTGCTTCCTGTCTAGAGAAGATCCTTTAGTATTTGATGGAGAGCTGGTTTCGTGATGCTGAATTCTGTCAGCTTTTGCTTGTGTGTAAAGCTTTGGATTTTTCCTTCATATTTGAATGAGATCCTTGTGGGGTACAGTAATCTAAGATGTAGGCTATTTTCTTTCATCACTGTAATATGTCCTACCATTCATTCCTGGCATGAAGAGTTTCTATGGAATGATCAGCTGTTATCCTTGTGGGAGTCCCCTTGTGTATTATTTGTTGTTTTTCCCTTGCTGTTTTTAATATTTGTTCTTTTTCTTTGATCTTTCTTGATTTTATTAATATGTGTCTTGGGGTGTTTTGCCTTGCGGTTTCCCTGTTTGGGACTCTCTGGGTTTCTTGGACTTGGATGATATTTCCTTCCCCATTTTAGGGAACTTTTCAACTATCATCTCCTCAAGTATTTTCCCATGGTCTTTCTTTCTCTCTTCCTCTTCTGGGACTCCTATGATTCGAAAGTTGGGGCGTTTAACATTGTCCCAGAAGTATCTGAGATTGTTCTCATTTCTTTTAATTTGTTTTTCTTTTTTCCTCTCTTTTTCATTTATTTCTACCTTTCTATCTTCTATCTCACTTATTCTATCTTCTACCTCTCTTATTCTACTGTTGGTTCCCTCCAGAATGTTTTGGATCTCATCTATTGAATTATTCCTTATGTATTAACTCTTTTTCATTTCTTCTAGGTGCTTCGTAAACCTTTCTCGCATCTTCTCGATCCTTCTCTCCAGGCTATTTATCTATAACTCCATTTTGTTTTCAAGAGCTTGGATCATTTTCAATAATATTATACGGAATTCTTTATCAGGTAGATTCCTTATCTCTTCCTCTTTTGTTTGGGTTGGTGGGCATTTATTTATTTATCTCTATTTGAAGAGTTTGTGAAGGCAACCACAAATTTGCTTACTCACAAAGCAAGGCAGTGGAAACATGTGGAAATTACACAGGATGCTGGCTGTTTCCACAAAACAATGCCAGCTCATTACCTAACCCACTCTGAATGCCTACTCCAGACCCTCTTATTTCACAGAACACCCCTTCCAACAACTATGGCAAAGGCTTCCATGTCTGAGAAGAATGTACAGGTGCCAGGAGTGGAGCCAACTCAGATCTGGCCTACATCTGAACAAGTTCAGAGCAGCCATTATCAGTGGTTATGGAGGTCGCACAGTGGGAGTATCTGGAACTCTGCCTGGTGTGCTGGGACTGTGCTTTTATGCACCCAAGCCCATATTTTTTGAAGAAATAAACAGAATAACTAAATCTTTAGCCAGGTTCATGAAAAATAAAGATAGATGACTCAAATAAGCAAATGCAAGGGAGATATTATAGCCAACATCACAGCAACAGGGAAAAATCTTAAGAAGATATTACAAGTAGTTTTATGCCAAACAATTGGACAAGCTAGAAGAAACTGACAAATATCTATGAGCATACAACCTTTCAAAACTAAATCCGGAAAGAATGTATAATCTGAATAATTGAAACACTAGTAGTGAAATTGAATTTATAATAATCTTTTAGTAAAATTAAGTTCAGGACCACACAGCTTCACAGCAGAATGTTTACAAACATATACAGAAGAGCTTATACCCAACATTCTCAAAATATTCCAAAAAATTGAGAAAATGGTGTATTCTCAAATTTTTCATGAAGCTATATTTTCCTAACACCAAAACCAGACAAATACAAAACCAGAAAAGAAAATTCAATGCCAATGTTTCTGTTGAATACAGATGTGAGTATTCTTAACAAAATATGAAACAACAAAATTCAACATCAAATTGAAACCATCATATACCATGATCAAGATGGACTTTTCCAGGAGTAAAAGGATAGTTCAATATCTGAAAATTAGTCAGTGTGGTACAGCACATTAGGAAGGACAAGGACAAAAATCATATGAACATCCCAACAGGTGCTCTGAAAGCATTTGGAAAAATCATTATTCATTCATTTAAAAAACTCTTACCATAATTGATATGGAGGGAATATATCTGAACATAATGATAGTGAAAGTGGAAGTCGAACTGTGCCCACTACAGTCCACTGGCCTAGAGAATTCCATGGACTGAATAGTCCATGTGGTCGTCTGAACATAATCAACGTGATTTGTAACAATTAGAGATGATATCAAATTCAGTTGCAAAAAGCTGAAAGCTATCCCTCTAAATCAGGAACAAGACACAGATGTGCACACGCACCACTTCTAAAACACTAGAAGTACTACGCACAGCAATCATTCAAAGAAAATAAATAAAAGTCATCCAAATTGGAAGGAAGATGTAAAACGGTCACTACCGGCAATTGACATGTTACTATATACAGAAAGCTATCAGTTCATTTCAGTTCAGTTCAGTCGATCAGTCGTGTCCAATTCTTGCGACCCCATGGGTCACAGCACGCCAGGCCTCCCTGTCCATCACCAACTCCCGGAGTTCATTCAAACTCATGTCCATTAAGTCGGTGATGCCAACCAGCCATCTCTTTCTCTGTTGTGCCCTTCTTCTCCCGCCCCCAATCCCTCCCAGCATCAGAGTCTAATCAAACTTAAATGTTTTTGCACAGCAAACGAAAACACTGACAAAATGGAAAGACCACCGACTGAATGGGAGTAAGTATTTGCAAATGATATGACTATAAGGGGTTAATATTCAAACTATACAGACAGATTATTCAACTCAATATTAAATAACAAACAAACAAACAAAAACAATGGGAAGATCTGATTTTCTCCAAAGAAGATATAGAGATGGCACATGAATAAATGCTGAACATCTCTAACTGTCAGAGAAATTAAAACCAAAATCACAAGGAGATATCACCTCACACTCATCAAAATGGCTATCATCAAATCAAAAAGTCTGAAAATAACAAGTGTTGACAAGGATGTGGAGAAAGGGAAGCCTTTGTACTTAATTGGTGGGAATGTAAATTTGTGCAGTCCCTATGGTAAACATCATGAAATCTTCTAAAAAACTAAAAATAGAACTACCAATTGACCCAGCAATTCCACTTCAAGGTATATATCAGAAGACAGGGAACACTAATTTGAAAATATACATGAATTCCCATGTGTATTACAGCCTGATTTCCAATAGAAAAGTTATGAAAGCAACCAGTGAACAAAGCACACATGGTTCCTCTCTTCAAAGCACTCACATGGAGTATGGGATAAGCAAGCATTTGAACACTATAGTAATGGTTAGAAATAATGGCAGATACATGTTTATTGAGATGGAAAAATTCTTCTAGCATATTGTATAGAAAAGGAAGGCTACAATAGTGCATAGAGTTTGATTCAATTTCTATAAAAAAAAATTCACTGATGTATATATGCTCATCCAAAAATGTGTATTATATTTTCTAGCATTATATAAAACATATAATATATATGTTATAAACATTTAGGTAGAACAACAAAGACAAAATATTAACAGTATATATATTTCTAATGACATACTTATAGGTGTCCTCTAATTTCTTTTTATACTTTTTGAATTTCCATAATCCTGTTCTGTTTTACTGTGAATAGCATAAGAATCACTGTGATGTTAAGGTTTCTAAGTAGTTCCAAAGGTGGGTTGGCCTTCACATTCTTGTGGGGTTTGAAATAATAGTTAGACTATATGCAGCACAGGGGATCAAGTGGCAACTGTTGGAGGGGCATATAGATAAGCACTACTGACAGGCATGCCTGGGAATACAATGAAAAGAATGATGTACAAAAGTTAAACAAGCCTGTGAAATCAAAATCTGAGGTTGGAAAGGAGTCAATCAAAAAGATTCCAGCAAACTGGACCCAAAGTATCCTTTAGGTAGCAGAGCAGCATGAGCACAGCCCTTAGCAGGTAGTCATTGCTGTGCCTTACTACTCCACATCCTGTTACTGAGCAACAGGTCTTGCTCAGCAATTGGACAGTGCATCCCTGGGCCACGCCCATAAGCAACCAACTATCAATGAGGTACCGACTGGTACGTCTTCTGCTCATCTATTGTTCAGCTACACAGTGGGTCCTTCCTGATGATAACTGTCAATGAGTGACCATTGGGGAAGTGATTCAGTCAAGAGTCCGTGGTTCAGCGGCCATGTGACTCTTGCCTTTGGGCACCTTTCTTTTTTTCTTTACTTTTTTATTTTTTTAAATCAGGAATGTATTTCTGGTAGGTGGGGCAAGTTGAGCTTCCGTACTCAATATTAGAGTTGAAGGGTCCCAAACAATATTAGTGGAGGAGACATTTAACACTTTCTTTGCTCTGATGTGTAATCTTATGGAGACAGTGTATTGAACTTGGTACAGCAGACTGACGATTCACAAAATCTTGGGGTCTCTACAGGTCATTGGAGTAGAAAAGACATACAACATGATCTTAAATACCTATTTCCATGTTAAGTGCTTGGTATTCAGTTATTTAAGCTCCTCAAGAACACCCAATAGGAAGAGGGTGGTCTAGAGTTGAAGTGACTAGAGGACTCTGAAGTGCTGAAATGGGATGAAAAGTGTTCATACACTGATGGAGGAGGCAGGAGTGCTGAAGGGAGACATATAAGTCAAAGAATAAAGGGCACTGAAGGAGAGTCTGAAGGTCACGAGCAGAAACACCATGCCCCTGAATCACCACTCCCCAGAATCAGACACACAGAGGTGTCAGCAGTGGGTAAGTTACATCATAGCTTCCCTCAGCCTCCACTAGCCCATGTTGATGGGCAAAGTGGTACATTGTGATGTCTAAGACCCCAAGGCCACCATTGGCTGGGGGAGTGCCTAGCTGACCAATCAGATGGAAGGGTGTTACTCCTCATTGTCCTGAGAAGGTATATATAGGGGGGTCAGAGGCAGAGATTCTGGGTTAGGCCACTTTGAGGGATCATAATGACTAAGGGAACCAGGAAGCCACAGAAGCCAAGAAGACTTGCACGAGGTATGCTTCAAGGATGAAAGGAAGAAAGACGACCTGTTGTCAACAGAGATACAGAGGCAGTGTGAGGGTAAGATGACTCTATCTAGCTCTCCATGTTCTCCATTGACTTTGCTGCCCAAGACCTCTAAACTGCCTTTGCTGGCACAAAAGCCCTCGTCAGCCCACTTATCTTTTTCATGATATCTCCCTTCCAACTCAGTTGTTATACTCTTTCCTCAAAACTAATACCATTCTCTTTTCTTTCCAGGCACGAAATATGACCATGAGGGCCAGAAGACCTCTACAAGGGACTTTAAGAAAGAAAATCCGATCATAGGCCACTCAGTAGAAGAAGGTGAATAAAACAAAAAACAACACTGGTTTTTCTGTTCCTGTGCACGTAAGACACTGAATCAATGCCGAAAAAAGTACCCAAATATGAGGCAGACTCCAAGAAGGAGGCAGAATCGAAAGAGATGGTATGCTCAGCCACCCCAGAATGAGAGACCTTGGAGAATCACAACCTGGGCAGCCAGTAAATGAATACCAAAGGTCAGACAGTTTAAAATAGTTTCTCTAGACGACTGCTTTCTTAAAAATGGCCAACTAGGAAAAGACTGACTCTCACACTAACAGAGTAAACTGATGGCTGCCATTAAAATAAACATGGGCTTTTGAAAAGATGATATTTGTGTGTGTGTGTGTGTGTGTGTGTGTGTGTGTGAATTTTCTGATGGGAAGGGAGGGGAGGGAGAGAAGAGGTTGGCACCTGAGTGGGGAGGGGTGTGGAGTCCGGAATTTGGGGAACAGACCCTCAGACTCCCGTTAAGCAGAGAGTAGAGGTCTGGACTGTGTCAGGAGTCTGCACTGAAGATGAATAACCCTGCTTAACAATTGATCTCAGCGGCAAGGATTTGTCTTGTGGTCTTCTTGCCTTTGTTTGGGGTGTGGAATGACATTAGGGTCTAGCTTGCCAGAACCCAGATGGGGAGAGGGTTCAACATGGGGATGGGAAATTTCATACTTCCCCTGAGAAAAGCAAGCAGAAATCACTTCCTGGCCACCTACGTCATAAAGGGCTTTGTTGCATCACTCACCTATGCTGTCAGCTAAAGATGCTCAGGAGGCAGAAAATGCTGATACAACTAAAACCCACAGCTAGCACTCCCAAAGAATATAATAATGTTGGGAGGGAACAGACCAAATATCATTTAGGCCACTGTTATCCTAAGAAATTGGTGGGAGCATGTGTGTTCCCAAGTGCAGGGCAGTGGAGATGGCCCAATCCTGGTGCATATGACAAACAGGATTACCACAGACACATTATTTTTTAGGGTGAAGGGCACCATGCAGTTTGTGGGATCTTAGTTCTCTGACCAGGGATTGAAAACGTTTGTGTTTCCTTGTTAATTTTCTGTTTAGTCAATTTATCCACAGGTGTGAGTGGAGTATTAAAGACTCCCATTCTTATTGTGTTATTGTTAATTTCCCCTTTCATAATTATTTTTTTCTCCTAAAACCTTTCTCTTTTTCTTTTTTTTAATTGGAGGCTAATTACTTTACAATATTTTTTTGTTTCTTTTTTCCATACATTGACATGATTCTGCCTGGGGTGTTCATGTGTTCCCCATCTTGAACCCCCCTCCCACCTCCCTCCACATCCCATCCCTGTAGCTCATCCCAGTGTACCAGCCTCGAGAATGCTGTCTCATGCATCGAACCTGGACTGGCAATTCATTTCACATATGAAAATGCACATGTTTCAAAGCCATTCTCCTAAATTATCCACCCTCGCCCTCTCCCAGTTCAGTTCAGTTCAGCCGCTCAGTCGTGTCCGACTCTCCGCGACCACATTAATTACAGCACGCCAGGCCTCCCTGTCCATCACCAACTCCCGGAGTACACTCAAACTCATGTCCACAGAGTTGGTGATGCCATCCAGCCATCTCATTCTCCGTCGTCCCCTTCTCTCCCGCCCCCAACCTTTCCCAGCATCAGAGTCTTTTCCAGTGAGTCAACTCGTCGCATGAGGTGGCCAAACTATTGCAGTTTCAGCTTTAGCATCAGTCCCTCCAATGAACATCCAGGATTGATCTCCTTTAGAATGGACTGGTTGGATCTCCTCCAGCACCACAGTTCAAAAGCATCAATTCTTCGGCGATCAGCTTTCTTCACAGTCCAACTCTCACATCCATACATGACCACGGGAAAAACCATAGCCTTGACTAGACGGACCTTGCTTGGCAAAGTAATGTCTCTGCTTTTTAATATACTATCAAGGTTGGTCATAACTTTTCTTCCAAGGAGCAAGCGTCTTTTAATTTCATGGCTGCAATCAGCATCTGCAGTGATTTTGGAGCCCAAAAAAATAAAGTCTGACACTGTTTCCACTGTTTTTCCATCTATTTCCCATGAAGTGATGGGACCAGATGCCATGATCTTTGTTTTCTGAATGTTGAGCTTCAAGCCAACCTTTTCACTCTCCTCTTTCACTTTCATCAAGAGGCTTTTGAGCTCCTCTTCACTTTCTGCCATAAGGGTTGTGTCATCTGCATATCTGAGGTTATTGATATTTCTCCCAGCAATCTTGATTCCAGCTTGTGCTTCTTCAAGCCCAACGTTCCTCATGATGTACTCTGCATATAAGTTAAATGAGCATGGTGACAATATACAACCTTGACGTACACCTTTTCCTATTTGGAACCAGTCTGTTGTTCCATGTCCAGTTCTAACTGTTGCTTCCTGACCTGCATACAGGTTTCTCAAGAGGCAGGTCAGGTGGTCTTGGATTCCCATCTCTTTCAGAATGTTCCACAGTTTATTGTGATCGACACAGTCAAAGGCTTTGGCATAGGCAATGAAGCAGAAATAGATGTTTTTCTGAAACTCTTTTGCTTTCCCCATGATCCAGCGGATGTTTGCAATTTGATCTCTGGTGCCTCTGCCTTTTCTAAAACCAAAAGACTATTCTGTACACCTGTGTCTCTTTTGTTGTCTTGTATACAGGGTTATTGTTATCACCTTTCTAAAATCCATATATTTGCGTTAGTACACTGTATTGGTGTTTTACTTTCTGGCTTACTTCACTCTGTATAATAGGCTCCAGTTTCATCCACCTCATTAGAACTGATTCAAAAGTATTCTTTTAGTGGCTAAATAATACTTCATTGTGTATATGTACCAAGGCTTTCTTATCCATTCGTCTGCAGATGGACATCTAGGTTACTTCCATGTCCTCGCTATTATAAACAGTGTTGCAATGAACATTGGAGTACATGTGTTTCTTTCCATTCTGGTTTCTTTGGTGTGTATGCCCAGGAGTGCGATTGCTGGGTCGTATGGCAGTACTACTTCCAGTTTTTTAAGTAATCTCCACACTGTTATCCATAGGGGCTGTACTAGTTTGCATTCCCACCAAGAGTGTAAGAGGGTTCCCTTCTCTCCACACCCTCTCCAGCATTTATTTCATGTAGACTTTTGGATAGCAGCCATTCTGACTGGTGTGAAATGGTATGACATGGTGGTTTTGATTTGCATTTCTCTGATTATGAGGGATGTTGAGCATTTTTCATGTGTTTGTTAGCCATCTGTATGTCTTATTTAGAGAAATGTCCTTTTAGTTCTTGCCCCATTTTTTGATTGGGTCGTTTATTTTTCTGGAATTGAGCTGCAGGAGCTGCTTGTACATTTTGGAGATTAATTTTTTGTCAATTGTTTCATTTGCTATTATTTTCTCCCATTCTTCAGGCTGTCCTTTCACCTTGCTTATAGTTTCCTTTGCTGTGCAGAAGAATTTAAATTTAATTAGGTCCCATTTGTTATATTTGCTTTTATTTCCAATATTCTGGGAGGAGGGTCATGGAGGATACTGCTGTGGTTTACTCGGAGAGTGTTTTGCCTATGTTCTCCTGTAGGAGTTTTATAGTTTCTGGTCTTACATTTAGCTCTCTAATCCATTTTGAGTTAAGTTTTGTGTATGGTGTTAGGAAGTGTTCTAGTTTCATTCTTTTACAAGTGACTGACCAGTTTTCTCAGCACCACTTGTTAAAGAGACTGTCTTTTCTCCATGTTATATTCTTGGCTCCTTTGTCCAAATAAGGTGTCCGTAGGTGTGTGGATTTATCTCTGGGATTTCTATTTTGTCCCATTCATCTATATTTCTGTCTTTATGCCAGTACCATACTGTCTTGATGACTGTGAATTTGTAGTAGAGCCTGAAGTCTGGCAGGTTGATTCCCCCAATTCCATTCTTTTTCCTCAAGATAGCTTTGGCTATTTGAGGTTTTTTGTATTTCCATACAAATTGTGAGATTATTTGTTCTAGTTCTGGGAAAAATATCTTTGGTAGCTTGATAGGGATTGCATTGAATGTATAAATGACTTTGGGTAGTATACTCGTTTTTACAATATTTATTCTTCCAATCCACGAACACGGTATGTTTCTCCATCTATCAATGTCCTCTTTGATTACTTTCAGCAGTGTTTTATAGTTTTCTATGTACCGGTCTTTAGTTTCCCTAGGTAGATATATACCTAAGTATTTAATTCTTTTTGTTGCAACAGTGAATGTAATAGTTTCCTTAATTTCTCTTTCTGTTTTCTCATTATTAGTAGATAGGAATGCAAGGGATTTCTGCGTGTTGATTTTATACCCTGCAACTTTACTGTATTCATTGATTAGCTCTAGTAGTTTTCTGGTAGGTTCTTTAGGGTTTTTCTGTGTATAGGATCATGTCATCAGGGAATAGTGAAAATTTTACTTCTTCTTTTCCAATTTGGATTCCTTTTATGTATTTTTCTGCTCTGATTGCTGTGGCCAAATCTTCCAGAAGTATGTTGAACAGTAGTGGTGAGAGTGGACACCTTTGTAATGTTCCTGACTTCAGGGGAAATGCTTTCAGTTTTTCGCCATTGAGGATAATGTTTGCTGTTGGTTTGTCATATATAGCTTTTATTATGTTGAGGTATGTCCCTTCTATTCCCACTTTCTGGAGGGTTTTTATCATAAATGGATATTGAATTTTGTCAAAGGCTTTCTCTGCATCTATTAAGATAATCATATGATTTTTATTTTTCAGTTTGTTAATGTAATGTATTACGTTGATTGATTTGCGAATATTGAAGAATCATTGCATTCCTGGGATAAAGAACACTTGCTCATGATGTATGATCTTCTTAATGTGTTGATGGATTCTGATTGCTAGAATTTTGTTAAGGATTTTTGCATCTATGGTCATCAGTGATATTGGCCTTTAGTTTTCTTTTTTTATGGGATATTTACTAGGTTTTGGGATAAGGGTGATGTTGGGCTCATAGAATGAGTTAGGAAGTTTCTCTTCCTCAGCAATTTTCTGGAAGAATTTTGGTAGAATAGGTGTTAACTCTTCTCTAATTTTTTGGAAGAATTCAGCTGTGAAGCCGTCTGGACCTGCGCTTATGTTTGCTGAAAGATTTCCAATTACATCTTCTATTTCCGTGCTTGTGATAGGTCTGTTATGGTTTTCTATTTCTTCCTGGTTCAGTTTTGGAAAGTTGTACTTTTCTAAGAATTTGTCCATTTCTTCCAAGTTATCCATTTTATTCCATTATAATTGTTGATAGTATTCTCTAATAATCCTTTTTATTTCTGTGTTATCGGTTGTGATCGCTCCATTTTCATTTCTTAGTTTATTTTAAAATTCGAAATTCTTTATCAGGTACGTTCCCTATGTCTTCCTCTTTTGTTTTTGTTGGTGGGCATTTATCTTGTTCCTTTACTTGCTGGGTATTTCTCTGCCTCTTCATCTTGTATAGCTGTGCTTGGTGTAGCCTTTCTGTCTTCTGACAGTTGGTGGAGTTCTCTTAATTATGTAATATCCTCGTAGTGTGTGGGTTTGGACAGATGGCTTGTCAAAGTTCCCTGGTTAAGGAAGCTTGTGTCAGTGTTCTTGTTGTTGGAGCTGGATTTCTTCTCTCTGGAGTGCAATAAAGTCTCCAGTAATGAATCTGAGATATCAGTGGGTTTGGAGGGGCTTTGGGCAGCCTGTATATTGAAGTTCAGGGCTATTTTCCTGTGTTTCTGGAGAATTTGTGTGGTATATCCTTCTCTGCAACTTGTTGACACTTGGTTCATGCCTGCTTTCAGTGTATGTATGAAGGCATTTGTTGAGCACCTATCAGTTAATGTTCCCTGAAACAGGAGATCTCTGGTGTTCCCAGGCTTTGGAGTTAAGCTTCTGCCTCATGTTTTCAGTCTTATTCTTGCAGTAGGCTCAAGATTTCTCCATCTGTCACATCCACGGCAGTTCTTTCTGTTTAAGTTCTTCTGTTTGCTTGTCTCTTCCGTGTCTAATTCCCGCCCTGATACACGGGGGCGGTGGTGGACATTTTAATAGGTTCACCTGTTCAGACGTGCACTGGGGAGGGAGGGACACTGTTAGCAAATATCCCCGGCGTCTGTGGGGAGTGCACAAAGTTTCTTGGTTACACTGGGATTGTCCCTGCTCACAGCATGTGTGCTTTCCCTGTTTATACTGCTCAGGCTCTAGGTTTCTCTGTCGGGAACTCTCCATGGCAGGCACTGGGTTGCAAGCACTTACCAGGTCTGAGCGGCTCAGGTTCAGGTCCTCGGTTAGTCCACAAAGGTGCAGACTTGGTTAGGCCTGCGTTTTGTGCCTTCCCAGGTCTGAGCAGCTCAGGTGACCAGGCATTTTGAGAGCATGGTCATTAAGACTTATAGCCTCCCTGGTCCCTGCCGCTCAGTTTTCTGGGTGTACAACCGGCTCATCTTCTCAGGCGGATATCAACCAGCCTGAACCCAAGAAGTCTTGGTTAGCAAAGAAACCTGCCTGTAGCTTGGTATGTGAAGCCTCTTTTGGGCCATGGCTTCCCCTTCCGGCACTGGCTGCCCTCCCTGCCTGTCCCGGCAGGGGATGGGGGATGGGCAGTTTGCAGCTGGCTCGCTCTGCTCAGTCCTTTTTTCTCTGAGCAAGGCTGGCGGAGTCTTAGGGTGGGGCTTTTCTCCTTTTCGCAGGCTTCTTGCCTTTTAGCTGCACAGTCAACTTAGCTGTCTCCCATTAACATCCTCAGATTGCCCTTAGGGTGTTCAGGCCTGGTCCTCTCTCTAAGCGCTGCCGCAGCGCCTCCCTACCCAACCCCCACTTGCTAGTGGGGGGTGCAGGCAGTTGCACCACTTCTCCGCAGAGAGTTTCCTCTCAGCACTTAGTCTGTGGGTGTTAATTATTTATTTATTTTCTCTTCCAGTTAAGTGGCCCTCTGAGGTTCCAAGTCTGGCCACAGACTCGCCAGTGACTGTTTCCAGGCAATTGGAAACTTCTCTCTTTTTTTTTTTTAATCCTCCATTCCAAGGATGGAGTTCCATCTCTCCCTCTTTTGTCTCTCTTTTTATCTTTTATACTCTTTCCTACCTCCTTTCGAAGACAATGGGCTGTTTTTCTGGGAGCCTGATGTCTCTGACGGCATTCAGAAGTTGTTTTGTGGAATTTACTCAGCGTTCAAATGTTCTTAGGCTGAATTTGTGGGAGAGAAAGTGGTCGCCCCTTCCAATTCCTCCACCATCTTCTATCCTTCCCCCCATTTCATAATTATTAATATATGTCTTACATATTGTGGTTCTCCTGTGTTGGGTGCAAATATATTTATAATTGTTATACTTTCTTTTTGGATTGATCCTTTGATCATCATGTAGTGTCCTTTTTTGTCTCTTTTCACAGCCTTTGTTTAAGTCTAATTATCTGATATGAGTATTGGGACTCCTGCTTTATTTTGGTCTCTATTTGTGTGGAATATATTTTTCCAGCCCTTCCCTTTCGAGGTGGGTTTCATGTAGACAACATATATAGGGGTCTTGTTTTTGTATCCATTCAGCCAGTATTTGTCTTTTGGTTGGGTCATTCAACCCATTTATGTTTAAGGTGATTAAACAATATTCTACTAAATACCAATGAGCTAAGGAAGAAATAAAAAAAAGAATCAGAAAATTCTTTGAGATTAATAAAAACACCAACTTTCCAAAATCTATTTGATTTAGCAAAAGCAGTTCTAGGGGAAATTGTATAGTGACAGATGCTTCCCTCAAGGAGCAGTGAGAAATTGAAATAAACAACTTCACTTACTATATATATGAAATAGAAAAAGAGGAATAGATAAAGCCCCAAATCCTCAGAATGGAGGCAATAGTAAAGATCAGAGAGGACATTAATAAAATTGAGACTTTCCCTTTCCTAAATTTGAAAAACATGTCAGTTAAGTGAAAAGATATTTGTTGAAAAGATAAGCAAAATATTTAAGTCTTTAGCCAGGTTCTTAAAAAATATAAGATAGATAACACAAAAAAACAAATGCAATGGAGACATTACAGCCAAGATCACAGCAATAGGGAATAATCATAAGAGGATACTACAAATAGTTATATGCGAAATAATTGGACAACCTAGAAGAAACTGACAAATCTCTAGGACCATACAACCTTTCAAAACTGAATCAGGAAGGAATATATGATCTGAATAGTTGAAACACTAGTAGTGAAATTGAATTTATAATAAAAAAAATTTCTTAGTAAAATAAAGTTCAGGAACACAGCTTCACAGCAGAATGTTTACAAATATATAAGGAAGAGCTTATACCCAACATTCTCAAACTATTCCAAAAATTGAGAAAATGGAAGACTCCCAAATTTTTATGAAGCTATTATTTTATTAACACCAAAACCAAAGACAGCACCAAAAAAGAAATTTAAATGCCAATATTTCTGTTGAATATAGATGTGAGTATTCTTCACAAAATATGAGAGAACCAAATTCAACATCACATTGAAACCAACATACACCATGATCAAGTTGGACTTATTCCAGGGGCACAAGGATGGTTCAATATCTGCAAATTAGTCAGTGTAGTACACCATATTAGGAAAGAGAAGGACAAAATCACATGATCGTCTCAACAGATGCTGTAAAAGCATTTGGCAAAATTCAATATTCATTCATTTCAAAAACTCTCACCATACTTGATATGGAGGGAATATATCTGAACACAATGAAAGTGAAAGTGGAAGTCGCACTGTGCCCTCTCCAGTACTATGGCCTAGGGAATTCCATGGACTGTATACTCCATGTGGTGCTCTGAACATAATAAAGGTGATTTATAACAAACAGAGATGATATCTTATTCAGTGGTAAGAAGCCGAAATCTATCCCTCTAAATCAGGAACAAGACACAGATGCCCACTCTTGCCACTTCTAAAACACTACAAGTACTAGGCACAGCAATCCTTCAAAGAAAATAAATAAAAGTCATCCAAATTGGAAGGAAGAAGTAAAACTGTCACTACTTGCAGTTCACATGATACTGTATACAGAAAGCTATCAGTTCAGTTCAGTTCAGTCGCTCAGTCATGTCCGACACTTTGCGACCCCATGTATCACAGCACGCCAGGCCTCCCTGTCCAACACCATCTCACGGAGTTCGCACAACTCATGTCCATCGCGTTGGTGATACCATGCAGCCATCTCATTCTCTGTCATTGCCTTCTCCTCCTGCCCCCAATCCCTCCCAGCATCAGTCTTTTCCAGTGAGTCAACTCGTCACATGAGGTGGCCAAAGTTTTGGAGTTTCAGCTTTCAAGAAAATGATTAAACAAATGAAATCAAGGTGAATTAAAACCCTAAATGAAAGACTGGAAACTATGAAACCCCTAGAAGAAAATGTAGGCAGAACACTCTTTGACATAATTCATAGCAATATTTTTTTTCACCTGTCTCCTAAGGCAAAGGAAGCAAGGAAAAAAATGATTTCTAATTAAGCTTAAAAGCTTTTGCACAGAAAACGAAAACACTGACAAAATGAAAAGACACCCTACTGAATGGGAGTAAGTATTTGCAAATGATAAGAATATAAGGGGTTAGTATCCAAACTATCTAAACAGATTATTCAACTCGATATTAAGAACAAACAAACAAACAAAAACAATGGAAAGATTTGATTTTTTCCAAAGAAGATATACAGATGGCACAAGAAAAATTGCTGAACATCACTGTCAGAGAAATTAAAACCAAAATCACAGGAGATGTCACCTCATGCTCATCAAAATGGCTTTCATCAAATCAAAATATCTGAAAATAACAGGTGTTGATAATGATGTGGAGAAAGGGAATCCCTTGTACTTAATTGGTGGGAATGTAAATTTGTGCAGTCGCTATGGGAAATACCATGAAAGTTTCTCAAAAGCCTAAAAAAAAGAACTACCAATTGACCCAGAAATCCCATTCCAATATATATATCAGAAGACAATGAACACTAATTTGAAAAGATACATGAATTCCAATGTGTATTACAGCCTTATTTACCATAGAAAAAAATGGAAGCAACCAGTGAACAAAGCACACATGGTTCCTCTCTTCAAAGCACTCACATGGAGTATGGGATAAGCAAGCATTTGAACACTATGGTAATGCTTAGAAATAATGGCAGATACATGTTCGTTAAGATGGAAAAATTCTTCCAGAATATTAGCATATTGTACAGGAAAGGAAGGCTACAATAGTGCATAGAGTTTGATTCAATTTCTATAAATTAAAAAAAATCACTGATGTATATATGCTCATCCAAATATATGTGTATTATATAATCTAGCATTTTATAACACTTATGTAAGTTATAAATATTTAGGTAGAACAACAAAGACAAAATATTTAAGTATATATTTCTATTGACAAATTTTTGGTGTCCTCTAATTCCATTTTTATACTTCTGAATTTCCCTTATCCTGCTCTGTTATACTGTGAATAGAATAATAATGACTGTGATGTTAAAGTCTGTCAAAGTAGTTCTCAAGGTGGGCTGGCCCTCACATTCTTGTTGAGTTCGAAATATTAGCTATACTATATGTGGCACATGAAGTGACAACTGTTGGAGGAGCATATAGATAAGCACTGCTGACAGGCACACCTTGGAATACAAAGAAAAGAATGATGTACAATAGTTAAACGAGAATGTGAAATCAAAATCTGAGGTTGGATAGGAGTCAATCAAAAAGATTCCAGCACACTGAACCCAAAGTATCCTTTTGTAACAGAGCAGCATGGGCACAGCCCTTCTCAGGTAGCCATTGCTGTGTCTTACTACTACACATCCTGTTACTAAGCAACAGGTCTTGCTCAGCAATTGGACAGTGCATCCCTGGGCCCGCCCATAAGCCACCAACTATCAATGAGGTACATACTGGTACGTCTCCTGCTCAGCTAATGGTCAGCTACAGAGTCGGCCCTACCTGATGATAACTGTCAAAGAGGGACCATTGGGAAATTGATTCAGTCAAGAGTCTGTGGTGCAGTGGTTATGTGACTTACCTTTGGGCACTTTCCAATTTTTATTCTTTTTTTAAATCAGGAATGTATTTCTGGTAGGTGGGCCATGTTGAGTTTCACTACTCAATATGAGAGTTGAAGTGTTCCCAACAAAATTAGTGGAGGAGACATTTAACACTTTCTTTGCTCTGATGTGTAATCTTATGGACTCGGTGTAACCTTGGGGCAACAGACTGAGGATTCACCAAATCTTGGGTTCTCTAAAGCTAATTGGAGTAGAGAAAACATACAACATGTTATTAGTTACCTTTTTCCATGTTAAGTGCTTGCTCTTACGTTCCTTAAGTCCCTCAAGAACTCCCAATAAGAAAAGGGTGGTCTACAGATGAAGTGACTAGACGACTCTGAAGTGCTGAAATGGGATTAAAAGTGTTCATACAGGGATGGAGGGGGCAGAAGTGTTGAAGGGAGACATATAAGTCAAAGAATAAAAGGCACAGTGTTCAGAAACTGAGGAAGAGTTTCCTGAGGAGAAGGTCCTCACCAGAGGCCTTGGCGGAGGGCCAGCCTCGCTTGGCACGTCTACAAGTTTTTCAAAAACATCTTGCCCTTTGAAGCTGTTTCATTCGGTCCTTAACAACCCTCGGCATGAAACGCAAGAAACACTCCCTAGCCCTAGTAACACTTTCTTTGTCCTTTTTTATTTAGTTTTAGGAATATTCCCTTCACACATATTCCTTGAGCTAATTGGAAGCCATGACGATAACCTTGATTGATAGCTGACTTGAAGATTAGGAACTTGATTAATGTTTAGAAGTGGAGCCAGCCTGTCTGGTAAATGTATGTAAATCTAAGTTTATCAATACTACACAAGTGTCCTGGTTTTTGTCATGCTGATGTAGCTGTTAAAGTCTTACGCCCTCGTAAAACTATAGAATAACGCTTGTAAAATAAAGCAAATTGTCAGTCTCTTAGAAGGCTGTCCGAGTCCCTTTATCAGAGGCATCTACACTGAGCTCCACAGCATGGAAGGAAAATCTGAAGGTCAAGAGCTGAAACACCATGCTCCTGAATCACCACTCCCCAGAATCAGACACACAGAGGTGTCAGCAGTAGGTAAGTAGTATCATGGACTCCCTCAGCGTCCACTAGCCCATGTTGATGGGAAAAGTGGTTCATTGTGATGTCTAAGACGCCAAGCCCACCATTGGCTAGGGGAGTCCCTAGATGACCAATCAGATTGAAAGGTGTGGCTCTTCATTGTCCTGAGAAGGTATATATAAGGGAGTCAGAGGCAGAGATTCTGGGTTAGGCCACTTCCTGGGATCATCATGACTAAGGGAAGCAGGAAGCCTCAGAAGCCAAGAAGAGTTGCAATGCGGTTTGCTTCAAGGATGAAAGGAAGAAAGACGACCCATTGTCAATGGAGATACAGTGTGAAGGTAAGACGACTCCATCTCTGCTCCCCATGTTCTCCATTGACTTTGCTGCCCAAGACCTCTACACTGCCCTTGCCTGGCACAAAAGCCCTCATCAGCCCACATCCCTTTTTCATGAAATCTCCCTTCCAATTCAGTTGTTATACTCTTTCCTCAAACTTAATACCCTTCTCTTTTCTTTTCAGGCAAGAAATATGATGATGAGGGTCAGAAGAGCTCTACAATGGACTTTGAGAAAGAAAATCTGATCATATGCCACTCAGTCGAAGTAGGTGAAGAAAACAAGAAAACAAAACTGGTTTTAATGTTCCTGTGTATGTATTACACTGAATCAACGCTGAAAAAGTACCAAAATATGAGACAAAGTCCAAGAAGGAGGCAGAATAGAAAGAGAAGATAAGCTCAGCTGCCCCAGAATGAGAGACGCTGCAGAAGTACAACCTGGGCAGCAAGTAACTGAATACCAAAGGTCAGACAGTTTAGAATTGTTTCTCCAGAGGTCTGCTTTCTTACAAATGGCCAACCAGGAAAAGACAGACCCTCACAATAACAGAGTAAACTGATTGCTGCCATTAAAATAAACATCAGATTGTGAAAAGATGATATTTGTGTGTCTTTTTGTGTCTGTGTGTTTGTGTGTGTGTGTGAATTGTCTGATGGGAAGGGAGGGTAGGGAGAGAAGAGGTGGGCACCTGAGTGGGAGGGGTGTGGAGTCCCGGGAGATTGGGGAACAGACCCTCAGGCCTCCAGTTTACCAGAGAGTAGAGGTCTAGAGTGGGTCAGGAGTCTGCACTAAAAATGGATAACCCTACTAAACAATTGATCTCAGCAGCAAATATTAGTGCTGTAGTGTTACTGCCTTTGTTTGGGGTGTGGAATGGCATTGGGTTTAGATTGCCAGAGCCCAGATGGGAAGAGGGTTCAAATGGGAATGGTGAATGTCATACTTCCCCTGAGAAAAGCAGGTCTGCCTTTTCACCTCCTGGCCACCTACATCTTAAAGGGCTTTGTTGCATCACTTGCCAATGCTGTCAGCAAAAGTTGCTCAGGAGGCACAAAATGCTGATACAAGTAAAACCCACAGCTAGCACTCCCAAAGGTTAAAATAATATTTGGAGGGAATAGACCAAATATCAATTCAGTGTATATAATGTGCTGAAAGTGAAAAGTTTGCAACCTATAATACTCTACCCAGCAAGATAATCATCGAGTATTGGAGAGAAGAACTTTTCGGACAAGGAAAATCTAAGAGTTTATCCATACTAAATCAACCCTTAAGGAAATATTAAAGAGTCTTCTCTAAGTGGAAAAAGAAGTAAAAATCTACATAGAAGGGAAAAACTTCCAACATTCCACACAAACACATAGTAAACTCTGTGAATCAACCAAGTAGAAAATTTAGTATGGAAATTAAAAGACAAGTGAATTGCAAATTAAACGCTAACCACGTTAAACACTCTATACAGTTCAGTTCAGTTAAGTTCAGTCACTCAGTTGTGTCCGACTATTTGCGACCCCATGAATCACAGCACGCCAGGCCTTCCTGTCCATCACCAACTCCCGGAGTTCACACAAATTCATGTACATCGAGTCGGTGATGCCATCCAGCCATCTCATTCTCTGTCGTCCCCGTCTCCTCCCACCCCCAATCCCTCCTAGCATGAGACTCTTTAGCAGTGAGTCAATTCGTCGCATGAGGTGGCCAAAGGATTGCAGTTTCAGCTTTAGCATCAGTCCCTCCAATGAACACCCAGGATTGATCTCCTTTAGAATGGACTGGTTGGATCTCCTTGCAGTCCAAGGGACTGTCAAGAGTCTTCTCCAACACCACAGTTCAAAAGCATCAATTCTTCGGCGATCAGCTTTCTTCACAGTCCAACTCTCACATCCATACATGACCATGGGAAAAACCATTGCCTTGACTAGACGGACCTTGGTTGGCAAAGTAATGTCTCTGCTTTTTAATATGCTACCTAGGTTGGTCACAACTTTCCTTCCAAGGAGTAAGCGTCTTTTAATTTCCTGGCTGCAATCAGCATCTGCAGTGATTTTGGAGCCAAAAAAAATAAAGTCTGACACTGTTTCTGCTGTTTCCCCATCTATTTCCCATGAAGTGATGGGGCCAGATGCCATGATCTTTGTTTTCTGAATGTTGAGCTTCAAGCCAAGCTTTTCACTCTCCTCTTTCACTTTCATCAAGAGGCTTTTTAGTTCTTGTTCACTTTCTGCGATAAGGTTTGTGTCTTCTGCATATCTGAGGTTATTGATATTTCTCCCGGCAATCTTAATTCCAGCTGGTGCTTCTTCCAGCCCAGCGTTCCTCATGATGTACTCTGCATATAAGTTAAATAAGCAGAATGACAATATACAGCCTTGACGTACTCCTTTTCCTATTTGGAACCAGTCTGTTGTTCCATGTCCAGTTCTAACTGTTGCTTCCTGTCCTGCATACAGGTTTCTCAAGAGGCAGGTCAGGTGATCTGGTATTCCCATGTCTTTCAGAATATTCCACAGTTTATTGTGATCCACACAGTCAAAGCTTTGGCATAGTCAATGAAGCAGAAATAGATGTTTTTCTGGAACCCTCTTGGTTTCTCCATGATCCAGCAGATGTTGGCAATTTGATCTCTGGTTCCTCTGCCTTTTCTAAAACCTGCTTGAACATCTGGAAGTTCACAGTACACATATTGCTGAAGCCTGGCTTGGAGAATTTTGAGCATGTCTTTACTAGCGTGTGAGATGAGTGTAATTGTGCAGTAGTTTGAGCATTCTTTGGCATTGCCTTTCTTTGGGATTGGAATGAAGAGTGAATTTTTCCAGTCCTGTGGCCATTGCTGAGTTTTCCAAATTTGCTGGCATATTGAGTGCAGCACATTCACAGCATCATCTTTCAGGATTTGAAATAGCTCAAATGGAATTCCATCACCTCCACTAGCTTTCTTCATAGTGATGCTCTCTAAGGCCCCCTTGTCTTCACTTTCCAAGATGTCTGGTTCCAGGTGAGTGATCACGCCATCGTGATTATCTTCATCTTGAAGATCTTTTTTTGTACAGTTGTTCTGTGTATTCTTGCCACCTCTTCTTAATATCTTCTGCTTTTTTAGGTCCATACAATTTCTATCCTTTATCGAGCTCATCTTTGCATGAAATATTCCCTTGATTTCTTTAATTTTCTTGAAAATATCACTTGCTTTTCCTATTCTGTTGTTTTCCTCTATTTCTTTGCATTGATCACTGAGGAAGGCTTTCTTATCTCTCCTTGCTATTCTTTGGAACTCTGCATTCAGATGCTTATATCTTTCCTTTTCTCCTTTGCTTTTCGCTTCTCTTCTTTTCTCAGCTATTTGTAAGGCTTCCTCAGACAGCCATTTTGCTTTTTTGCATTTCTTTTCCTTGGGGATGGTCTTGGTCCCTGTCTCCTGTACAATGTCACAAACCTCCGTCCAGAGTTCATCAGGCACTCTATCTGTAGGAGAAGGGAATGGCAAACCACTTCAGTATACTTGCCTTGAGAACCGCATGAGCAGTAACAAAAGGTAAAATGATAGGATACTGAATGAGGAATTCCTCAGGTCGGTAGGTGCCCATTATGCTACTGGAGATCAGTGGAGAAAAAACTCCATAAAGTATGAAGGGATGGAGCCAAAGCGAAACAAATACCAAGTTGTGGATGTGACTGCTGATAGAAGTAAGGTCTGATGCTGTAAAGAGCAATATTGCATAGGAACCTGGAATGTTAGGTCCATGAATCAAGACAAATTGGAAGTGGTCAAACAGGAGATGGCAAGAGTGAACGTCGACATTCAAGGAATCAGCAAACTAAAATGAACTGGAATGGGTGAATTTAACTCAGATGACCATTATATCTACTACTGTGGGCAGGAATCCCTTAGAAGAAATGGAATAGCCATCATGGTCAACAAAAGAGTACGAAATGCAGTACTTGGATGCAATCTCAAAAAGGACAGAATGATTTCTATTCGTTTCCAAGGCAAATCATTCAATATTAGAGTAATCCAGGCCTATGCCCCAACCAGTAACGCTGAAGAAGCCAAAGTTGAACAGTTCTATGAAGACCTACAAGACCTTTTAGAACTAGCACCCAAAAAAGATGTCCTTTTCATTATAGGGGACTGGAATGCAAAAGTAGGAAGTCAAGAAACACCTGGAGTAACAGGCAAATTTGGCCTTGGAGCACAAAATGAAGCAGGGCAAAGGCTAATAGAGTTTTGCCAAGAGAACACACTGGTCATAGCAAACACCCTCTTCCAACAACACAAGAGAAGACTCTACACATGGACATCACCAGATGGTCAGCACCGAAATCAAATTGATTAAATTTTTTGCAGCCAAAGATGGAGAAGCTCTATACAATTAGCAAAAACAAGACCAGGAGCTGACTGTGGCTCAGATCATGAACTCCTTATTGTCAAATTCAGACTTAAATTAAGGAAAGTAGGGAAAACCACTAGACCTTTCATATATTAGCTAAACACTCTATTAGATCAATGGAAAGAGCATCCTGATAGAAATGCAATATTCAAAGTGAATATACATGGAGGCAATTCAATGAGCTAACTTGTGTAAATTTACAATTGATAAGCAAGTTAAACACTGATATCTATCTTTTAAGGGTAAGAATATATACTTAAAACATCTGACAGTTTAGAAACCTTTTGTGACTGAAAATAGAAAATAAAACAGTTACAGCAGAAATAGCTAAAAAGTGATTCACGTTTAAGGTGAAGGTTAACATTTTTTGTTGTATCTTGTTTTATGGATGGGACCTGTAATCTACTCATCGAAGTGCAATATATCATTAAAACACAAATTAATAAAGAGAGGGAACAGAACATATTTTGTCTACTCTATGAAATTGTTATCTATTTTATCAAAAGACAAGGTCTACTAATGATTGGGTACCTTAAAAATGAATTAATTAGCTTTTAAGCAATGAAAAAAATAAGTGCCCTAACTCACTTGTAATGAAAGAGATGCAAATTAAATCAACGATATGCAATTTTTACCTTCATATTGACAATTTTACTGAGAGTGACTAACTTGATGATCAATCACTCTGGATTTTCCTTACCTCACTTTCCCCATCACTGGAAATTAAATGACCCAAAGGTCAAAAAATTTCAAAATCATTAAAGAAAGTGATATTGTTGGAATTTTTGAACTGTGCAAATATAAATATATTTTGCTTTAATGCCAAACCTGAAACATTTAGAAAATTTTGCTTTACAGTGCTCAGAAATCTATATTATTTAGGGAGAAGAAGGAGAAAGAACTGGCTCTCTTCCAAATCTAAGCCTTTTCAGATGCCAGTTATTTCTGACTGGAAGTCTACCAAACAGTGTTCAGGAAATATTCACCTCATCAGAGCTAAATACTTGGGGGAAATAATTTAGCTTTTGTAAATTTTCTCTCAAGCATCATTTCATTTTAGGAATAGGCAACGTAAATGTAGCCTACATTCTTCAATAATACATTCATAGAATTACTGAAAAAGATTGCTCATTATTTTTATTAAAAGCAGAGAACTGGTATATCATTAAAAAGTCACTATTATAATCCTCTCTAGAGTAAAACATATTGAACGATATTTTCCTAACATCCTATAGATCTCAAAATGGGGAAGAAAGATTTCTCTTTTTCTAAAACATCCGGACTGATGCTAAAGTTGAAACTCCAATAATTTGGCCACCTCATGTGAAGCGTTGACTCACTGGAAAAGACTCTGATGCTGGGAAGGATTGGGGGCAGGAGGAGAAGGGGACGACAGAGAATGAGATGGCTGGATGGCATCACCGACTCGATGGACATAAGTTTGAGTAAACTCCGGGAGTTGGTGATGGACAGGTAGGCCTGGCCTGCTGTAATTCATGGGGTCACAAAGAGTCGGTCACGACTGAGTGACTGAACTGAACTGAATTGAACTGAACCATCTTCTTCAGGTCCGTTCAAATGATGGTGTCTATGGCTGATTCATGTCAAAGTTTGGCAAAATCCACTACAATATTGTAAATTATTTAGACTCCAAATAAAATAAATTAATTATTTTTAAAAAATGAAATAAAAAAGAAAAGATACATGAATTCCAATATGTATTACAGCCTTATTTACCATAGAAAAGATATGGAAGCAACCAGTGAAGAAAGCACATATCGTTTCTCTCTTCAAAGCAATCACATGGAGTATGGGGTAAGCAAGCATTTGAACACTATAGTAATCCTTAGAAATAGTGGCAGATACATGTTCTTTGGGGCTTCCCTGGTGGCTCAGAGGTTAAAGCATCTGCCTCCAATGCGGGAGACCTGGGTTCGATCCCTGGGTCGGGAAGATCCCCTGGAGAAGGAAACGGTAACCCACTCCAGTATTCTTGCCTGGAGAATCCCATGGACAGAGAAGCCTTGTAGGCTACAGTCCACGGGGTCGCAAAGAGTCGGACACGACTGAGTGATGGAACGGAACGGAACGGAACATGTTCTTTGAGATGGAAAAATTCTTCCAGCATATTGTATAGAAAAGGAAGTCTACAATAGTCCATATAGTTTGATTCAATTTCTATAAATTAAAAAAATTCACTGATGTATATATGCTCATCCAAATATATGTGTAATATATGTTCTAGATTATATAACACATATAATATATATGTTATAAACATTTAGGTAGAAAAACAAAGACAAAATATTAACAATATATATTTTTATTAACATACTTTTGGTGTCCTCTAATTTAATTTTTATACTTTTTGAATTTCCATCATCCTGCTCTGTTATACTGTGAATAGAAAAAATCACTTTGATTTTAAGGTTTGTCAAAGTAGTTCTCAAGGTGGGCTGCCCTTCACATTCCTGTTGGTTTTGAAATATTAGCTACAGTATATGCGGCACATGGGATCAAGTGGCAGCTGTTGGAAGGGCATATAATTAAGCACTGCTGACAGGCATGCCTGGGAATACAATGAAAAGAATGATGTACAAAATTTAAACAAGCAGGTGAAATCAAAATCTGAGGTTGGAAAGGAATCAATCAAAATTATTCCAGCACATTGGACCCGAAGAATCCTTATGTAACAGAGCAGCATGAGAACAGCCCTTAGCAGGTAGCCATTGCTGTGCCTTACTATTCCACATCCTGTTAATAAGCAACAAGTCTTGCTCAGAAATAGGACAGTGCATCCTTCGGCCCCGCCCATAAGCAACCAACTATCAGTGAGGTACCTACTGGTACGTCTCCTGCTCAGCTATTGACCAGCTACAGAGTGGGCCCTATGTGATGATAACTGTCAATGAGGGACCACTGGGGAAGTGATTCAGTCCAGAGTCCTTGGTGCAGTGGTCATGTGATTCTTGCCTTTGGGCACCTTACTTTTTTTTTTTCTTTTCTTTTAATCAGAAAAGTATTTTCTGTAAAAGGGGCAAGTTGAGTTTCCCTACTCAATATGAGATTTGAAGTGTCCCCAGCAATATTAGTGGAGGAGACATTGAACACTTTCTTTGCTCTGATGTGTAGTCTTATGGATATGATGTATTGACCCTGGGGCTACAGACTGAGGATTCACCAAATCTTGGGGTCTCTAAAGCTCATTGGAGTAGAAAAAACATACAACAAGTTCTTAATTACTTTTTCCATGTTAAGTTCTGTTCTGTTCTGTTCAGTCGCTCAGTCGTGTCCGACTCTTTGCGACCCCGTGGACTGTAGCCTACCAGGCTTCTCTGTCCATGAGATTCTCCAGGCAAGAATACTGGAGTGGGTTACCATTTCCTTCTCCAGGGGAATCTTCCCGGCCCAGGGATCGAACCCGGTCTCCCTCATTGGAGGCAGACGCTTTAACCTCTAATTACTTTTTCCATGTTAAGTGCTTGCTCTTAATTTCCTTAAGCCCCTCCAAGATCCCCAATAGGAATTGGGTGGTCTAGAGATGAAGTGACTAGAGGATTCTAAAGTGCTGAAATGGGATGAAAAGTGTTCATACGGGATGGAAGAGGCAAGAGTGTTGAAGGGAGACATATAAGTCAAAGAATAAAAGACACTGAAGGAAAGTCTGAAGGTCATGAGCAGAAACACCATGCCCTGAATCACCACTCATCAGAATCAGACACACAGAGGTGTCAGCAGTGTGTAAGTTGTATCATGGCTTCACTCAGCCTCCATTAGCCCATGTTGATGGGCAAAGTGGTACACTGTTATATCTAAGACCCCACGGCCAACATTGCCTGGTGGAGAGCCTAGCTGACCAGTCAGATTGAAGGGTGTGGCTCCTCATTGTCCTGAGAATGTATATATACGGGGGTCAGAGGCAGAGATTCTGGGTTAGGCCACCTCGTGGGATCATCATGACTAAGGGAACCAGGAAGCCACAGAAGCCAAGAAGTGTTGCAACACTTTGCTTCAAGGATGAAAGGAAGAAAGATGACCCGTTGTCAATGGAAAAAATGAGGCAGGGTGAGGAAAGACGATTCGATCTAGCTCCCCATGTTCTGCATTGACTTTGCTGCCCAAGACTTGTACACTGCCCTTGCCTTGCAAAAGCCCTCCTCAGCCCACATCTCTTTTTCATGAAATCTCCCTTCCAACTCAGCTGTTATATGCTTTCCTCAAAACTAATACCATTCTCTTTTCTTTCCAGTCATGGAATATGATCATGAGGGTCAGAAGACCTCTAAAGGGACTTTGAGAAAGAAAATCGGATCATATGCCACTGAGTTGAAGAAGGAGAAGAAAACAAGAAAACCAAAGAAGTTTTCTGTTCCTGTTCACGTAAGACACAGAATCAACGCTAAAAAATGTACAAAAATATGAGGCATAGTCCAAGAAGGAAGCAGAATCGAAAGTGAAGATAAGCTCATCCCCCCAGATTGAGAGACCCAGGAGCAGTACAACCTTGGCAGCCAGTAACTGAATACCAAAGGTCAGACAGTTTAGAATTGTTTCTTCAGAGGTCTGCTTTCTTACAAATGGCCAACCAGGAAAAGACTGACTCTCAGACAAACATAGTAAAGTTATGGCAGCCATTAAAATAAATGCCAAAAGGTGAAAAGATGATAATTGTGTGTGTGTGTGAGAATTCTCTGATGGTAGGAGAGGGGAGGGAGAGAAAAGGTGGGCACCTGAGTTGGGAGGGGTGTGGAGTACCGGGAGATTGGGGAACAGACCCTCAAGCCCCCAGTTAACCAGAGAGTCTGGACTGGGTCAGGAGTCTGCACTGAAGATGGATAACCCTGCTTTACAATTGATCTCAGCGGCAAGGATTAGTGGTGTGGTATTACTGCCTTTTTTGGGGCTGTGGAATGATATTAGGGTCTAGATTCCCAGAACCCAGATGGGAAGAGGGTTCAACATGGGGATGGAGAATGTCATACTTCCCCTGAGAAAAGCAGGCAGAAATCACCTCCTGGCCACCCACGTCATAAAGGGATTTGATGCATCTCTCACCTTTGCTGTCAGCTAAAGGTGCTCAGGAGGCACAAAATACTGATTCAATTAAAACCCACAGCTAGCACTCCGAATGATTAAAATAATGTTTGGAGGGAACAGAGCAAATATGAATTAGGCCACTGTTATCCTAAGAAATTGGTGGGAGCAGCGTGTTCCCAAGGGCAGGGCAGTGAAGTTGGCCCAATCCCGGTGCATATAACAAACAGGATCAAAACAAACAGATAATTTCCTGGGGTGGGGGGCACCATGTATTTTGTGGGATCTTAGATCCCTGACCAGGGATTGAAAACGTTTGTGTTTCCTTGTTAATTTTCTTTTTAGTCGATCTATCCATAGGTGTGAGTGGGGTATAAAGCCTCCCACTCATATTGTGTTATTGTTAATTTCCCCTTTTATAATTATTAACATTTGTCTTTCATATTGCAGTGCTCCTGTGCTGGGTGCATATATATTTATAATCATTATATTTTCTTTTTAGATTGATACTTTGATCATCATGTCTTGTCCTTCTTTGTCTCTTTTCACAGCCTTTGTTTCTTTCACAGCCTTACTCTTATCTTATCTGATAAGAGTATTGCTACTCCTGCTTACTTTTGGTCTCTATTTGCATGAAATAGGTTTTTCCAGCCCTTCCAATTCAGTCTGTATGTGTCCCTCATTTCGAGGTGGGTCTCTTGTAGACAACATATAGAAGGGTCTTGTTTGTCTATCCATTCAGCCAGGCTTTGTCTTTTGATTGGGGCATTCAACCCATTTACATTTAAGGTCATTATTGATAAGTATGTCCCCGTTGCCATTTATTTTATTGTTTTGGGTTCGGGTTTATACCCCCTTTCTATGCTTCCTGTCTAGAGAAGGTCCTTAGCATTTGTTTGAGAACTGGTTTGGTGATTCTGAATTCGCTCAGCCTTTGCTTGTGTGTAAAGCTTTTGATTTCTCCTTCATATTTGAATTAGATCCTTGCTGGGTACAGTAATCTTGGCTGTAGGCTATTTTCATTCATCACTGTAAGTATGCCCTGCAATTCCCTCCTGACCTGAAGAGTTTCTATTGATAGATCAGCTGTTATCCTTTTAGGAATCCCCTTCTGTGTTATTTGCTGTTTTTCCCTGGCTGCTATTAATATTTGTTCTTTGTCTTTGATGTTTCTTAATTTTATTAATATGTTATCTGGGGAGTTTTGCCTTGGTTTTTTCCTGTTTGGGACTCTATTGGTTTCTTGCACTTGGATGATTATTTCCTTCCGCATTTTAGGGAACTTTTCAACTATCATCTTCTCAAGTATTTTCCCATGGTCTTTCTTTTTGTCTTCCCCTCTGGGACTCCTATGATTCCAAAGGTGGGGCGTTTAACATTGCCCCAGAGGTCTCTGAGATTGTCCTCATTCGTTGAATTAGTTTTTCTTTTTTCCACTCCCTTTCATTTATTCTACCATTCTATATTCTATCTCACTTATCTTATTTCTGCCTTTGTTATTCTACTGTTGGTTCCCTCCACAGAGTGTTTTGGATCTCATTTATTGGATTATTCCTTATGTATTGACTCTTTTTTATTTCTTCTAGGTGCTTGTTAAACCTTTCTTGCATCTTTTTGATCCTTGTCTCCAGGCTATTTATCTGTAACTCCATTTTGTTCTCAAGATTTTGGATCATTTTCATTGTCATTATTCGGAATTATTCATCAGGTAGATTCCCTGTCTCTTCCTCTTTTGTTTGGGTTGGTGGGCCTTCATTTATTTATCTCTATGTGAAGAGTTTGCAGAGGCCAACACACGTTTGCTTACTCACAAAGCAAGGCAGAGGAAATATGTTGAAATTTCACAGGATGCTGGCTGTTTCCACATAACAAAGCCAGGTCATGACCTAACCCACTCTGAATGCGTACTCCAGCGCCTCTTATTTCATAGATCATCCCTTCCCACAAAGATGGCAAAGACTTCCATGGCTGAGAAGAATGTTCAGGTGCCAGAGGTGGAACCAACTCAGATCTGGCCTACATCTGAATATTTGAGAGCAGCCATTACCAGTGCTTATGGAGGTGGCACATTGGGAGCATCTGGAACTCTGACTGGTGTGTGGGTACTGTCCTAATATGCACCCATGCCCATATTGGGCACCCCTACTTGCTCCAGCACTTCTTTATTTTGAGAAAAATTTCCAATGCTGGAAGGGGATATAGCACACACTTACATGAAATGGAGTCAGCATGGACCTGAAATTCAGGGCTTCTGTACCATCAACTGGATACTCAACCTAACTCCCCAAAAGGCAGGGTTGGCTACTGAGCACAGGAGAAGTCTGGCCTCTACCTGGCACTGGTTCTGGCTCCTCTATCTCTAGCCCTACCTCTCACCAGATAGAGAGTTGTCAATACACAAGAAAAAAAAAATGAATCTGGAACATAAAATTATGGAAATTGCCCATAGGAAAAACAAAACAAAAAACAAGTTAAAAAGGAGAACAGTTTAAGAGACTTCTAGAGAACATCAAGTATACTAATATCCACTTTATGGGAGAGTGGATGGAAAAGAGAGAGAGAAAGGGGTCAAAAATATATATTTAACGTGCTGATAGGGAAAAACTTGCAGCCGATAATACTCTACCCAGCAAAGTTATCATCCACAATTGGAGTGAAGAACTTCTCAGAGAAGCAACAACTAAGAGCTTAACCATACTAACCAACTCGGAAGGAAACATTAAAGAGACTTCTCTAGGTGGAAAAAGAAGTAAAAATCTACAGAGAAGGGAAAAACTCCCACTAGTACAAACAAACACGTAGGAAAGACTGTGTATCAAACAAGCAGATAATCTAGTATGAAAATTAAAAGACAAGTGAAAGGCAAATTAAACGATAACTACATTAAATAACTACATCATGGTAAGAGCATCCTGATAGAAAAGCAATAAGAAATCTGTAGTCTCAAATTACAGATTAGAGTAGTTGAATTTAAAAGATACCTACAGCATTTGTTGTTGTTTTTCAGTTATTAAGTTGTCTGACTATTTTGAAACCCCATGGGCTGTTGCCCTCCAGGCTCCTCTGTCCATGGGATTTCACAGGCAAGAACAATGGAGTTTATTGCATTTACTTTTCCAGGGCATCTTGCTGACACAGGGATCAATTCTGTATCTTCTACGTTGCAGGCAGATTCTCTACCTCTGAGCCACCTGACATAGTCTATCCCAAAATAGAAGAATACACACCTTCAAGTGCGCACAGGATATTTTTTCAGGGATGATCAAATGCTGGGTCAAAAAACAAGTCTTAACACATTTAAGAAGACAGAAATTATCTCAAGCACTTTTTCTGACCACAATGGTAGAAAACAAGAAATCAATTACGGGAGGTTAATATGGGACAAACACAAACATATGGAGACGAAACAACAAGCTACTAAATACCAATGAGCTAATGAAGAAGTCCAAAAGGGAATCAGAAAATACTTTGAGACTAATAAAAACACCAACTTTCCAAAATCTATTGGATTTAGCAAAAGGAGTTCTAGGGGAAATTGTATAGTGACAGATGCTACCCTCAATGGCGGGGGAGAAACAGAAAAAAACCCAAACGTACTATATAAATGAAGTAGAAAAAGAAGAATAAAAAAGCCCCAAATCCTCAGAATGAAGGCAATAATAAAGATCAGAGAGAACATTAATAAAACTGAGACTTCCCCTTTCCTAGAGTAAAAAAAAAAAAAAAAACAGTTACGTGAAAAGATATTTTTTTATAAAGATAAACAAAAAAATTAAGTCTTTAGGCAGGTTCATTAAAAATAAAAGATAGATGACTCGAATAAACAAATGCATAGGAGACATTACAGCCAAAATCACAGCAATAGGGAAAAATCATAAGAGGATACTACCAATAGTTATGCCAAAAAAACTGGACACCCTAGAAGAAACTAACAAATCTCTATGACCATAAAGCTTACAAAACTGAATCAGGAAGAAATGTATAATCTGAATAGGTGAAAAACTAGTAGTGAAATTGAATTTATAAAAAAAAATCTCTTAGTAAAATAAAATTCAGGATCCCACAGCTTCACAGTAGAATGTTTACAAACATATAAAGAAGAACTTATACCCAATATTCTCAAACTATTCCAAAAATTGAGTAAATGGAGTACTCCTCAATTTTTTATGAGGCTATTATGTTCCTAATACCAAAACCAGACAGAGACAACACTAAAAAAGAAAACTCAATGCCAATGTTTCTGTTGAATATAGATGTGAATATTCTTAACAAAATATAAGAGAACCAAAATCAATATCAAAATGAAACCATCATATACCATGATCAAGCTGGACTTATTCCAGGGGTATTAGGATGGTTCAATATCTGCAAATTAGTCACTGTGGTACACCACATTAGGAAAGATAGAAACAAAAATCACACGCTCTTCTCAACAGATGCTTTAAAAGCATTGCAAAATTCAATATTCATTCATTTAAAAACTCTTACCATACTTGATACGGAGGGAAAATATCTGAACATAATGAAAGTGAAAGTGGAAGTTGCAATGTGCCCACTCCAGTACTCTGGCCTAGAGAATTCCATGGACTGTATAGTCCATGTGGTTGTCTGAACATAATAAAGGGGCTTTATAACAAACAGAGATGATATCATATTCCGTGGCAAAAAGCTGAATGCTATCCCTCTAAATCAGGAACAAGACACAGATGCCCACTCTTGCCACTTCTAAAACACTAGAAGTACTAGGCACAGCAATCATGCAAAGAAAAAAAATAAAAGTCATCCAAATTGGAAGGAAGAAGTAAAACTGTCAATACTTTCAGTTGACATGATACTATATACAGAAAGCTATCAGTACAGTACAGTACAGTTCAGTTGATCAGTCGAGTCCAACTCTTGCGACCCCATGAATCACAGCACGCCAGGCCTCCCTGTCCAACACCAACTCTAGGAGTTCACTCAAACTCATGTCCATAGAGTCGGTGATGCCATCCAGCCATCTAATTCTCTGTCGTCCCCCTCTCCTCCTGTCCCCAATCCCTGCCAGCATCAGAGTCTTTTCCAGTGAGTCAACACGTCCCATGATGTAGCTAAAGTATTGGAGTTTCAGCTTACAAAAAATGATTAAACAAATGAAATCAAGGTGAATTAAAACCTTAAATGAAAGACTGGAAACTATAAAACCCCTAGAAGAAAATGTAGGCAGAACACTCTTTAACATAAATCATAGCAACATTTCTTTCACCTGTCTCTTAAGGCAAAGGAAGCAAAGGAAACAAATGAGATCTAATTAAACTTAAAAACTTTTGCACAGCAAATGAAAACACTGACAAAATGAAAAGACAACCTACTGAATGGGAGTAAGTATTTGCAAATTATATGACTAAAAGTGGTTAATATGCAAACTATCTAAACAGATTATTCAACTCTATATTAAAAAATAAACAAACAAACAAAAAAAACAATTGGAAGATCTGATTTTCTCCAAAGAAGATATACAGATGGCACATGAAAAAATGCTGAACATCACTAACTGTCAGAGAAATTAAATCCAAAATCACAAGGAGATATCACCTCACACTCATCGGAATGTCTATCATCAAATCAAAAATTCTGAAAATAACAAATGTTGACATAGATGTGGTAAATGTAAATTTGTGCAGTCGCTATGGAAAACATCATGAAAGTTTCTCAAAAAACTAGAAAAAGAGCTACCAATTGACCCAGCAATTCCACTCTGAGGTATATATCAGAGGAAAATGAACACTAATTTGAAAAGATACATGAATTCCAATGTATATTACAGCCTTATTTACAATAGAAAAGAAATGGAAGCAACCAGTGAACAAAGCACACATGGTTCCTCTCTTCAAAGCAGTCGCATGGAGTATGGGATAAGCAAATATTTGAACACTATAGTAACCTTAGAAATAATGGCAGATACATGTTCGTTGAGATAGAAAAATTCTTCCAGCATATTGTACAGAAAAGGAAGGCTATAGTAGTGCATATAGTTTGATTCAATTTCTATAAATTAAAAAAATTCACTGATGTATATATGCTCATCCAAATATATCTGTATTTTATATTATAGCATTACATAACACATATAATATATACGTTATAAACATTTAGGTAGAACAAAAAAGACAAAATATTGGCAGTATATATATTTCTATCGACATACTTATTGATGTCCTCTAATTTCATTTCTATACTTTTTGAATTTACATCATCCTGCTCTGTTATACTGTGAAAAGAATAAGAACAACTGTGATGTTAAGGTTTGTCAAAATAGTTCTCAAGGTGGGCTGGCCTTCACATTCTCGTTGGGTTTGAAATATTAACTATACTATAAGCTTCACATGGGATCAAGTTGTAGCTTTTGGAGTGGCATAGTGATAAGCACTGTTGACAGACATACCTGGGAATACATTAAAAGAATGATGTACAAAATTTAAACAAGCATGTGAAATAAAATTCTGAGGTTTGAAAGGAGTCAATCAAAAAGATTCCAGCAAACTAGACCCAAAGTATCCTTTAGGTAGCAGAGCAGCATGAGCACAGCCCTTAGCAGGTAGCCATTGCTGTGCCTTATTACTCCACATCCTGTTACTAAGCAACAGGTCTTGCTCAGCAATTGGACAGTGCATCCCTGGGCCCTGCCCATAAGCAACCAATTATCAATGAGGTACCTACTTGTACGTCTCCTGTTCAGCTATTGGTCAGCTACACAGTGGGCCCTACCTGATGATAACTGTCAATGAGGAACCATCGGGGAAGTGATTCAGTCAAAAGACCCTGGTGCAGTGGTCTTGTGACTCTTGCCTTTTGGCACCTTACATTTTTTTTTTCTTTCTTTTTTTAATCAGGAATGTATTGCTGGTAGATGGGCAAGTTCAGTTTCCCTATTGAATGTGAGAGTTCAAGTGTCCCCAACAATATTAGTGGAGGAGAGAATTAATACTTTCTTTTCTCTGATGTGTAATCTTCTGGAGACGGTGTTTTGACCTTGGGGCAACAGACTGAGGATTCACCAAATATTGGGGTCTCTAAAGCTCATTGGAGTAGAAAACACATACAACATGTTCTTAGTTACCTTTATTCATGTTAAGTGCTTGCTCTTCAGTTCCTTAAGCCCCTGAAGAACCCCCAATAGGAAGAGGGTGGTCTAGAGATGAAGTGACTAGAGGACTCTGAAGTGCTGAAGTGGGATGAAAAGTGTTCATACAGGGATGGAAGAGGCAGGAGTGTTGAAGGGAGACATATAAGTCAAAAAATAAAGGGCACTGAAGGAATGTCTGAAGGTCATGAGCATAAAGACCATGCCCCTGAATCACCACGCCCCAGAATCAGACACACAGAGGTGTCACCAGTGGGTGAGTTGTATCATGGCCTCCCTCAGCCTCCACTAGCCCATGTTGATGGGCAAACTGGTACATTGTGATGTCTAAGACTCCAAGGCTACCATTGGCTGGGGGAATGCTTGCTCACCAATCAAATTGAAGGGTGTCGCTCCTCATTGTCCTGTGAAGGTATATATAGGGCGGTCAGAGGCAGAGGTTCTGAATTAGGCCACTTCGTGGGATCATCATGACTAAGGTAACCAGGAAGCCACAGAAGCCAAGAAGTGTTTCAAATCGATTTGCTTCAAGGATGAAAGGAAAAAACCGACAAGTTGTCAACAGAGATACAGAGGCAGTGTGATGGTAAGATGACTCCACCTATGCTCCCCATGTTCTCCTTTGATTTTGCTGCCCAAGACCTCTACACTGCCCTTTCCTGGCACAAAACCCCTCATCATCCCACATCCCTTTTTCATGAAATCTCCCTTCCAACTCAGTTATACTCTTTCCTCAAAACTATTACCATTTCCTTTTCTTTCCAGGCATGAAATATGACCATGATGGTCAGAAGACCTCTAAAAGTGACTTTGAGAAAGAAATTACGATCATATGCCACTCAGTCGAAGAAGGTGAAAAAAACAAGAAAACCAAACTGGTTTTTTTGTTACTGTGCACGTAAGACAATGAATCAACGCAGAAAAAGTTACCAAAATATGAGGCATAGTTAAGAAGGAGGCACAATTTAAAGAGAAGGTATTCTTAGCCGCCCCAGAATGAGAAACACTGGAGAAGTATAACCTGGGCAGCCTGTAACTGAATACCAAAGGTCAGACAGTTTAGAATTGTTTTTCCAGAGGTCTGTTTCTTACAGTTGGCCAACCAGGAAAAGACTGACTCTCACACTAACATAGTAAACTGATGGCTGCCATTAATATTAACATCAAATGGTGAAAAGATGATATTTGTTTATAGTTTTCTTTGCTGTGAAAATAGACAGCCTTCAGAATGGGAGAAAATAATAGTAAATAAAGCATCTGATAAAGGATTAATCTCAAAAATATACAAACACCTTCTTCAGCTCAAATCCAGAAAAATAAATGACCCAGTCAAAAAATGGGCCAAATATCTAAACAAACATTTCTCCAAAGAAGACATACAGATGGCTAACAAACACATGAAAAGATGTTCAGCATCACTCATAATCAGAGAAATCCAAATCAAAACCACATTGAGGTACCATTTCATGCCAGTCAGAATGGCTGCTATCCAAAAGTCTACAAGCAATAAATGCCAGAGAGGGTGTGGAGAAAAGGGAACCCTCTTACACTGTTGGTGGGAATGAAAACTATTACAACCACTATGGAGAACAGTATGGAGATTCCTTAAAAATCTCGAAATAGAACTGCCATATGACCCAGCAATCCCACTCCTGGGCATACACACCGAGGAAACCAGAATTGAAAGAGATACACGTACTCCAATGTTCATTTCAGCACTGTTTATTATAGCCAGGACATGGAAGCAACCTAGATGTCCATCTGCAGACGAATGGATAAGAAATCTGTGGTACACTTACATAATGGAGTAATACTCAGCAATTAAAAAGAAAACATATGAATTAGTTCTAATGAGGTGGATGAAACTGGAGCCTATTATACAGAGAAGTAAGCCAGAAAGAAAAACACCAATACAGTATCCGTTCCGTTCCGTCGCTCAGTCGTGTCCGACTCTTTGCGACCCCGTGGACTGTAGCCTACCAGGCTTCTCCGTCCATGGGATTCTCCAGGCAAGAATACTGGAGTGGGTTACCGTTTCCTTCTCCAAGGGATCTTCCCGACCCAGGGATCGAACCCGGGTCTCCAGCATTGGAGGCAGACGCTTTAACCTCTGAGCCACCAAGGAAGCCCTAATACAATACAGTATATTAATGCATATATATGGATTATACCAAGAGGATAATGATAACCCTTTATAGGAGACAACAGCAGAGACACGGATGTGTGGAGCAGTCTTTTTGAGTCTGTGGGAGAGGGCGAGGGTGGGATGATTTGGGAGAATGCCATTGAAAAATTATATTGTCATATGTGAAAGGAATCTGACGTGGTTGGAGGCTCCCCACCTCAACACTCTGTGGATTCAAGAGGCCATTCCTACTGGAAATGCATAAATTAGCCTGGGATAGAACCTGCATGCTGAATTTACTAATTAAGAAATGAGAAACCAGAACTATAAAGGTGGCATAGAAATGTAAAAAAACATTCTTAAGTAATCTTTCAAAACTTTGAACAGAGTTACAGATTTAACCATTTGTGATAAACTGGTATATATATTTTAACCAGAACCAAAAGAAAATTAGTATTGTGTGAATTGTGAAGCACTTTCAACATGTTGTAGGCATAATGTGGACTTTCCTGAGGTTTACACATTCATAAGAAAATTGTCTGTATCTCGTGCCTTTGTTGGCTTTCTGTGAGCTGCAGTTCCTGGGAAGTGAGCAGCTCTCATTCCTGTAACTCTTGTAATTCAGTCATTCGTGTGCCTCCTTCATGAGGATTCAGTATGGCTGTGGTACTGTTATCCCTCTGATAGGAACTCTAAGTCTGTGTAAAGCCCCAAAGGTCTGTTAATTATTTTTATTTAATATTGTACTATATTTCATTTACATTGTATTTGTTTCAGGTGTATAGCAAAGTGATACAGTCATATATATATATAAACAAAAGAAGTTACCGTCTTTTGATGGGGTGCTCATGGTGTATAACATAAATGGCTTATTTTGAGAGACGGATACATTAGGTATGGCATAGGGATTTTTTTTATTTTTTACAAAGTGAGGCAGTTGTAAAATAACTTAATGTAGCTTTTTACAACTGTGTATTTATAGCATTTTTTAATTTCGGGAAATTTAAACTGTTAATGTCGTTGGCATTGTGCTTTGTACCATTTATTAAATAAAAATTTAAAAAAATAAAAAATAAACAAACAGAAGATGATGTGTGTGTGTGTGTGTGTGTGTGTGTGTGTGTGTGTGTGTGAATTTTTGGATGGGAAGGGAAGGAGGGAGAGAAGAGGGGTGACCTGAGTGGGGAGGGGTTTAGAGTCCTGAGAGTTTGGGGAACACATGATCAGGTCCCCAGTTAACCAGAGAATAGAGGTCTGGACTGGGTCAGGAATCTGCACTGAAGATGGATAACCCTGCTTAACAATTGATCTCAGCGGCAAGGATTAGTGTTGTGGTGTTATTGCCTTTGTTTGGGGAGTGGAATGACATTAGGGTCTAGATTGCAAGAACACAGATCGGAGGATGGTTCAATATGGGGATGGTGAATTTCATACTTCCCATGAGAAAAGCAGGCAGAAATCACCTCCTGGCCACCTACATCATAAATGACTTTGTTGCATCACTCGTCTATGCTGTAAGCTAAAGGTGCTCAGGAGGCACAAAATGCTGATACACTTAAAACTCACAGCTAGCACTCCCAAAGATTAAAATAATATTTGGAGGGAACAGACCAAATATTAATTAGGCCACTGTTATTCTAAGAAATTGGTGGGAGTTGTGTGTTCCCAAGGGCAGGGCAGTGGATGTGGCCCAATCCCGGTGCATATGACAAACAGGATCACAACAGACAGATGATTTTTTGGGGTGGGGGCACCATGTAGTTTGTGGGATCTTCGTTCCCTGACCACGGATTAAAAACATTTGTGTTTCTTTGTTAATTTTCTGTTTACTCGATCTATCCATAGGTGTGAGTGGGGTATTAAAGTCTCCCACTCTTATTGGGTTATTGTTAATTTCCCCTTTCATAATTATTAACATTTGTCTTAAAATTGTAGTGCTCCTGTGTTGGGTGAACATATATTTATAATTGATATATCTCGTTTTTGGATTGATCCTTTGATGATCATGAAGTGTCCTTCTTTGTATCTTTTCACAGCCTTTGTCTTAAAGTCTATTTTCTCTGATATGAATATTGCTACTCCTGCTTTCTTTTGGTCTCTATTTGCATGGAACATGATTTTCCAGCCCTTCCCTCTCAGTCTGTATGTGTCCCTCGTTTCGAGGTGGGTCTCTTGTAAGCAACATATATAGGGGTCTTGTTTTTGTATCCATTCAGCCAGTCTTTTACTTTGGGTTGGGGCATTGAACCCATTTACATTTAAGGTAATTATTGATAAGTATGATGCCGTTGCCATTTACTTTATTGTTTTGTGTTCGTGTTTATACCCCCTTTCTCAACTTCCTGTCAGGAGAAGGTCCTTTAGCATTTGTTGGAGAGATGGTTTGGTGATGCTGAATTCTCTCAGCTTTAGATTGTGTGTAAAGCATTGGATTTCTCCTTCCTATTTGAATGAGATCCTTGCTGTGTACAGTAATCTGGGCTGTAGGCTCTTTTCTTTCATCTCTGTAAGTATGCTCTGCCATTACCTCCTGGCCTGAAGAATTTCTATTGAAAGATCAGCCGTGATCCTTGTGGGAATCCCCTTGTGTGTTATTTGCATTTTTTCCCTTGCTTCTTTTAATATTTGTTCTTTGTCTTTGATCTTTCTTAATTTTATTAATACGTGTCTTGGGGTGTTTTGCCTTGGGATTTTCCTGTTTGGGTTTCTCTGGGTTTCTTGTACATGGGTGATTATTTCCTTCCCCATTTAGGGAACTTTTCAACTATCATCTCCTTAAGGATTTTCCCATGGTCTTTCTTTTTGTCTCCCTCTTCTGGGACTCCTATGGTTCAAATGTAGGGGCATTGCACATTGTCCCAGAGGTCTCTGAGATTGTCCTCATTTCTTTTAATTTGTTTTTCCTTTTTCCTCTCTGTTTCATTTATTTCTACCATTATATGTTCTATCTCACTTATAATATCTTCTGCCCCGGTATTCGACTGTTGCTTCCCTCCACAGTGTTTTGGATCTCATCTATTGCATTATTCCTCATGTACTGACTCTTTTTTATTTCTTCTTGGTGGTTGTTAAACCTTTCTTGCATCTTCTCGATCCTTCTCTCCAGCCTATTTATCTGTAACTCCATTTTGTTTTCAAGATTTTGGATCATTTTCCCTATCATTATTCGGGATACTTTATCAGGTAGATTCCATACCTCTTCCTCTTTTGTTTGAGTTGGTGGGCATTTATTTATTTATCTCTATGTGAAGATTTTGCAGAAGCAACCACACGTTTGCTTACTCACAAAGAAAGGCAAAGGAAACATGTTGAAATTAAACAGGATGCTGCCTGTTTCCCCATAACAATGCCAGGTCATGACCTAACCAACTCTGAATGCCTACTCCAGCCCCTCTTATTTCATAGAACACCCCTTCTCACAACTATGGCACAGGCTTCCATGGCTGAGAAGAATGTACGGTGCCAAAAGTGGAGCCAAGTCAGATCTAGCTTACATCTGAATAAGTTGAGAGCAACCATTACCAGTGCTTACGGAGGTGACACAGTGGGAGTATCTGGAACTCTGACTGATGTGCTTGAGCTGTCCCAGAATGCACCCAAGCCCATATTGGGCGCCCCTTCTTGCTACAGCATGTTGTTCTCTTGGGGCAAAATTTCCAATGCTGGAAGGGGATACAGCACACCCTTACATGAAATGGATTAAGAATGGACCTGAAACTCAAGGCTTCTGTACCATCAACTGGATACTCAACCAAACTCTCCAATAGGAAAGGTTGGATACTGAGCACAGGAGAAGTCCGGGCTCATACCTGGCACTGGTTCTGCCCCCTCTATATATAGCCCCACCTCTCACAAAAGTGAGAGTTGCCAATACACAAGATGCAAAATTAATATGGAACATAAAATTATGGAAATTGCCCAATAGGACAAATAAAACAAAATCAAGTTAAAAAGGAGTACAGTTTAAGAGACTTCTCGACAGTACCAAGTATACTAACATTCACTTTAATGGGGTCTTAGAAGGAAAAGAGAGAGAGAGAAAGGGCTCAAAAATATGTATTTAATGCGCTGAAAGGGAAAAACTTGCAACCTATAATACTCTTCCCAGCAAGATTATCATCCAGAATTGGAGAGAAGAACTTCTCAGTGAAGCAAAAACTAAGAGCTTATCCGTACTAAACTAACTCGGAAGGAAATATTAAAGATTCTTCTCTAAGTGGAAAAAGAAGTAAAAATCTACAGATAAGGGAAAAACTCCCACCAGTACTCACAAATAATAAAGGCTGTATCAACCAAGTAGATAATCTTATATGAAAATTAAAAGACTAGTGAATTGCAAATTAAATGCTAACTACATTAAACACCCTTTTACATCAATGGACAGAACATCCTTATAGAAAATGAATAAGAAAACTGTAGTCTAAAATACAAGTTTGAATAGTTGAACTGAATAGATACCTACAGCATTTGTTGTTGTTCTTCATTTACTGTGTTGTCTGACTCCTTTGAAACCCCATGGGCTGCAGCCCTCCTGGCTGCTCTGTCCATGGGATTTTGCAGGCAAGAACACTGGAGTTTATTGCATTTCCTTTTCCAGGGGATCTTGCTGACCCAGGGATCAAATCTGCATCTTCTGCGTTGAAGGCAGATTTTTTACCTCTGAGCCACCTTGCATAGTCTATCCCAAAATAGCAGAATACACAATTTCAAGTGCACACAGGACATTTTATCAGGGATGATCAAATGCTAGGCCACAAAACAAGTCTCTACACATTTAAGAAGACAGAAAATACATCAAGCACTTTTTCTGACCACAATGGTACAAAATAAGAAATCAATTACAGGAGGGGAATATGGGACAAACACAAACATATGCAGAAAAAACAACATGCTACTAAATACCAATGAGCTAATGAAGAAATAAAAATGGGAATCAGAAAATACTTTGAGACTGATAAAAACACCAACTTTCCAAAATCTATTGGATTCAGCAAAAGCTGTTCTAGGGGAATATGTACAGTGACAGATGCTTCCCTCAAGGCAGGTGGAGAAACTGAAATAAACAATTAACTTACTGTATAATTGAAGTAGAAAAAGTGGAATAAATATAGCCACAAATCCTCAGAATGAAGGTAATGATAAAGATCCGAGAGGACATTAATAAATCTGAGACTTCCCCTTTCCTAAAGTAAATAAATATCAGTTAAGTGTAAAGATATTTTTTGAAGAAATAAACAGATTATCTAAGTCTTTAGCCAGGTTAATGAAAAAAAAAATAGATGACTCAAAGAAACACATGAAAAGGAGACATTATAGCCAATATCACAGCAATAGGGAAAAATCATAAGAGGATACTACAAATAGCTATATGCCAAACAATTGGACAACCAAGAAGAAACTGACAAATCTCTAGGACCATACAACCTTTCAAAACTGAATCAGGAAGGAATGTATAATCTGAATAGTTGAAACACTAGTAGTGAAATTGAATTTATTATAAAAAGTCTGTTAGTAAAATAAAGTTCAGGACCACACAGCTTCACAGCAGCATGTTTACAAACATATAAAGGAGAGCTTATACCCAACATTCTCAAACTATTCCAAAAAATTAGAAATAGTGTACTCCCAAAATTTTTATGAAGCTATTAGTTTCCTAACACCAAAACCAGACAAAGACACCACCAAAAAAGAAAACTCAATGCCAATATTTCTCTTGAATATAGATGTGAATATTCTTCACAAAATATGAGAGAACCAAATTCAACATCACATTTAAACCGTCATACACCACGATCAAGATGGACTTATTCCAGGGGTACAAGGATGGTTCAATATCTGCAAATTAGTCAGTGTGGTACACCACATTAGGAAAGAGAAGGACAAAAATCACACGATCATCTCAACAGATGATTTAAAAGTATTTGGCAAAATTCAATATTCATTCACTTCAAAAACTCTCACCATACTTGAGATGGAGGGAATATATCTCAACATAATGAAAGTGAATGTGGAAGTCGCACTGTGCCTACTCCAGTACTCTAGCCTAGAGAATTCCATGGACTTATAGTCCATGTGGTCGTCTGAACATAATAAAGGTGGTTCATAGCAAACATAGTTGATATCATATTCAGTGGCAAAAAGCTGAAATCTATTCCTTTAAATCATGAACAAGACACAGATGCCCACTCTTGCTATTTCTAAAACACTAGAAGTACTAGGCACAGCAATCACTCAAAGAAAATAAATAAAAGTCATTCAAATTGGAAGAAAGAAGTAAAACTGTTACTACTTGCAGTTGACATGATACTGTATACAGAAAGCTATCAGTTCATTTCAGTTCAGTTCACTCGCTCGTGTCCGACTCTTTGCGATCCCATGAATCACAGCATGCCAGGCCTCCCTGTCCAACACCAACTCCTGGAGTTCACTCAAACTCATCTCCATCGAGTCGGTGATGCCATCCAGCCATCTCATTCCCTGTTGTCACCTTCTCCTCCCGCCCCCAATCCCTCCCAACATCAGAGTCTTTTCCAGTGTGTCAACTTGTTGCATGAAGTGGCCAAATTTGGAGTTTCAGCTTACAAAAACATGATTTAACAAATGAAATCAAGATGAATTAAAACCCTAAATGAAAGACTGGAAACTATGAAACCCCTAGAAGAAAATGTAGGCAGAACACTCTTTGACATAATTCATGGCAACAATTTTTTCACCTGTCTCCTAAGGCAAAGGAAGCAAAGGCAAAAATGAGATCTAATTAAACTTAAAAGCTTTTGCACAGCAAACGAAAACAATGAAAAAAAGGAAAGACAACATTCCAAGCGGGAGTAAATTTTTGCAAATTTTATGACTATTAGGGGTTAATATCCACTCTAGAGAAGATGGCATAGGAATAGTATGGGGCTACCACCTTCTTCCACACAAATTCAACAAAAGAACACTTGAACACTGAATGAATTCCACAAAACTTTTTCTAAATGCCATCAGAGGACATCAGGCACCCAGAAAAGCAGCCCATTGTCTTTGAAAGGTGGTGGGAAACAGTATAAAAGATAAAAAAAAGAGGTAAAAGAGGGTGGGATGGAGCTCTGTCCTGGGAAGGGAGGCTTAAAAAAACGAGAGAATTTTCCAAACGCCTGGGAACAGTCACTGGCGAGTCTGTGGCCAGCCTTGGAACCTGAGAGGGCCACATAACTGGGAGAGAAAAGAAATAAAACCCACAGACTAAGTGTTCAGAGGAAACTCTCAGCGGAGAAATAATGAAACCACCTTCACCCCCCACTAGCAAGCGGAGGCTGGGCAGGAAGGTGAGGGCGGCACCGCTTAGAGAGAGGACCAGGCCTGAACGCCCCAAAGGCAATATGAGGGCATTAACTGGAGACAGCTAAGCAAACTGTGCAGCTAAAAGGCAAAAAGCCTGCGAAAAAGTGATAAGCCTGCGAAAAGGCAAAAAGCCCCAACCTAAGACTCTGCCAGCCCCATTCACAGAGCAAAGGTCTGAGCAGAGTGAACAGAGTGATGGGCTGCGATCAGCCCATCCCCCAGCCAGCGCCAGGACAGGCAGGGAGGGCAGCCAGCGCCAGAAGGTGCAGCTGCGGCCCCAGAGAGACTTCCCATACCAAGCTGCAGGCAGGCTTCCGTGCTAACCAAGACTTCTTGGTTTTGGACTGGTCGATATCTGCCTGAGAATGTGCACTGGTTGTACACCCAGAAAACCGAGCAGCAGGGACCAGGGAGGAGATATGTTGCAGCGACCATGCTCATCAAACGCCTGGTCTCCTGAGCTGCCTGGACCGGGGAAGGCACAAAACGCTGGCCCAACCAAGTCTGCACCTTTGTGGAGTACCTGAGGACCTAAACCTCAGCCGCTCTGACCTGGGAAGTCAATGCAACCCAGCGCTGGCCGCGGACAGTTCCTGAGAGAGCAACCTAGAGCCTGAGCAGCATAAACAGGGAAAGCACACACGCCAGGAGCAGGGGCAATCCCAGTGTAGCCGAGACACTGCCCGCACACCCCACAGACGCCAGGGATTTTTGTTAGCAGCGTCCCTCCCTCCCCGAAGCACGTCTGAACAGGTGAAACTATTAAAATTTCCACCACCACACCCGTGTATCAGGGCGGGAATTAGACACAGAAGAGACCAGGAAACAGAAGAGCTTAAAGAAAAAGAACTGCCTTGGATGTGACAGATGGAGAAGTCTTGAGCCTACTGCAAGAATAAGACCGAAAACCAGAGGCAGAGGCTTAAGTCAAATCCTGAGGACACTGGAGATCTCCTGTTCCAGGGAACACTAAATGATAGAACCTCATCAAATGCCTTCATACATACACTGAAACCAGGCACATCCCATTGATATCTCAAACTCATTATTGGACACTTTATTGTACTCCAGAGAGAAGAAATCCAGCTCCAACCACCAGAACACTGACACAAGCTTCCCTAACCAGGGAAACATGAAAAGACACCTGTCCAACCCCACACACAGTGAGGAAACTACATAATTAAGAGAACTCCACAAACTGCCAGAAGACGAAAGGCCACCCCAAGTGCAGCAATATAATTAAGGTGAAGAGGCAGAGAAATACACAGCAAGTAAAGGAACAGAATAAATGCCCACCAACACAAACAAAAGAGGAAGATATAGAGAATCTACCTGATAAAGAATTTCGAATTTTAATAGTGAAAATGGTTCAAAATCTGGAAAACAAAATGGACTTACAGATAAACAACTTGGAGAAAAGAATTGAGAAAATGCGAGAAAGTTTTAATAAGGATTTAGGGCAAATAAAAAAGAGTCAATATACAATGAATAATGCAATAGATGAGGTCAGAAAAACTCTGAGGGGAACATACAGTAGAATAATGGAGGGAGAAGAAGGATAAGCGATCTAGAAGATAGAATTGTAGAAATAAATGAAACAGAGAGGGAAAAATAAGAACGAATTTAAAGAAATGAGGACAATATTAGAGACTTCTGGGACAATGTTAAACACCCCATCATTCGAATAATAGGAATCCCAGAAGAAGAAGAGAAAAAGAAAGACCATGAGAGAATACTTGGGGAGATAATAGTTGAAAACTTCCCTAAAATGGGGAAGTAAATAATCACCCAAATCCAAGAAACCCAGAGAGTCCCTAACAGGAAAAACCCAAGGCGAAATACTCCAAGACACATATTAATCAAATTAAAAAGATCAAACACAAAGAACAAATATTAAAAGCAGCAAGGGAAAAGAAACAAATAACACAAGGGGATTCCAATAAGGATAACAGCTGATCTTTCAACAGAAATTCTTCAGGCCAGGAGGGAATGGCAAGACATACTTAGTGGTGAAAGAAAGTAACCTACAGCCCAGATTAATATACCCAGCAAGGATCTCATTCAAATATGAAGGAGAAATCAAAAGCTCTATGCCAAGAAAAAGCTTAGAGAATTCAGCATCACCAAACCAGCTGTCCAAAAAATACTAAAGGACCTTCTCTAGACAGGAAACACAGAAAGAGTGTATAAACTCGAACATAAAACAATAAAGAAAATGGCAAAGGGATCATACTTATCAATAATCACGCTAAATGTAAATGGGTTGAATGCCCCGACAAAAAGACAAAGGTTGGCTGAATGGATACAATAACAAGACCCCTATATATGTTGTCTACAAGAGACCCACCTCAAAACGAGGGACACATACAGGCTGAATATGAAGGGCTGGAAAAAGATATTCAAAGCAAACAGAGACCAAAAGAAAGCAGGAGTAATAATACTCATATCAGATAAAATAGACTTTAAAATAAAGTCTGTGAAAAGAGACAAAGAAGGAAACTACATAATGATCAAAGCCTCAATCCAAGATGAAAATATAACAATTATAAATATTTAAGCACCAAAAATTGGAGCACCGTAATATGTAAGAAAATTACTAACAAGTATGAAAGGGGAAATTAACAACAACACAATAATAGTGGGAGACTTTAACACCCCACTCACACCTATGGATAGATCAACAAAACAGAAAATTAACAAGGAAACAGAAATGTTAAATGATACAATAGACCAGTTAAACCTAAGAGATTGTATAGGACTTTTCACCCCAAAACAATGAATTTCAGCTTTTTCTCAAGCGCACACAGAACCTTTTCCAGGATAGATCACATCCTGGGCCATAAATGTAGCCTTGGTAAATTCAAAAAAATTGAAATCATTCCAAGCATCTTTTCTGACCACAATGCAGTAAGATTAGATCTCAATTCAGTTCAGTTCAGTTCAGTCGCTCAGTCATGTCTGACTCTCCATGACCCCATGAATCACAGCACGCCAGGCCTCCCTGTCCATCACCAACTACCGGAGTTCACTCAAATTCATGTCCACAGAGTCGGTGATGCCATCCAGCCATCTCATTCTCGGTCATCCCCTTCTCCTCCCACCCCCAACCTTTCCCAGCATCAAAGTCTTTTCCAGTGAGTCAACTAGTCGCATGAGGTGGCCAAAGTATTGGAGTTTCAGCTTTAGCATCAGTCCTTCCAATGAACACCCAGGATCGATCTCACCTAGAATGGACTCGTTGGGTTTCCTTGCGGTACAAGGGACTCTCAAGAGTCTTCTCCAACACCACAGTTCAGAAGCATCAATTCTTTGGTGATCAGCTTTCTTTACAGTCCAACTCTCACATCCATACATGACCACGGGAAAAGCCATAGTCTTGACTAGACGGACCTTTGTTGGCAAAGTAATATTTCTGCTTTTTAATATATTATCAAGGTTGGTCATAAATTTCCTTCCAAGGAGCAAGCGTCTTTTAATTTCATGGCTGCAATCAGCATCTGCAGTGATTTTGGAGTCCCCAAAAATAAAGTCTGACACTGTTTCCACTGCTTTTCCATCTATTTCCCATGAAGTGATGGGACCAGATGCCATGATCTTTGTTTTCTGAATGTTGAGCTTCAAGCCAACCTTTTCACTCTCCTCTTTCAATTTCATCAAGAGGCTTTTGAATTCCTCTTCACTTTCTGCCATAAGGGTAGTGTCATCTGCATATCTGAGATTATTGATATTTCTCCCAGCAATCTTGATTCCAGCTTGTGCGTCTTCCAGCCCAGCATTCCTCATGATGTATTCTGCATATAAGTTAAATAAGCAAGGTGACAATACACAGCCTTGACGCACTGGTTAGATTTCCTTGCAGTCCAATGGACTCTCAAGAGTTTTCAACAGCACCACAGCTCAAAAGCATCAATTCTTCAGAGATCAGCTTTCTTCACAGTCCAACTCTCAGATCCATACATGACCATGGGAAAAACCATAGCCTTGACTAGACGGACCTTGGTTTGCAAAGTAATGTCTCTGCTTTTTTAACATGCTATCTACGTTGGTCATAACTTTCCTTCCAAGGAGTAAGCGATTTTGAATTTCATGGCTACAATCAGCATCTGCAGTGATTTTGGAGCCCCCCCCCAAAAAAAAAGTCTGACACAGTTTCCACTCTTTTCCCATCTATTTCCCATGAATTGATGCGACCAGATTCCATGATCTTTGTTTTCTGAATGTTGAGTTTCAAGCCAACATTTTCACTCTCGTTTTTCACTTTCATCAAGAGGCTTCTTAGTTCCTCTTCACTTTCTGTGATAAGGGTGGTGTCATCTCCATATCTGAGGTTATTAATATTTCTCCGGCAATCTTGAATCCAGCTTTTGATTCTTCCATCACAGCGTTCCTCATGACTTTACTATACTGTGAGATGAGTGCAACTGTGTGGTAGTTTGAGCATTCTTTGGCATTGCCTTTCTTTGGGATTGGAATGAAGACTGACCTTTTCCAGTCCTGTAGCCACTGCTGAGGTTTCCAAATTTGCTGGCATATTGAGTGCACTACTTTCACAGCATCATCTTTCAGGATTTCAAATAGCTCAATTGGAATTCCATCACCTCCACTAGCTTTGCTCGTAGTGATGCTCTCTAAGGCCCACTTGACTTCACATTCTAAGATGTCTGGCTCCAGGTGAGTTATCATGCCATCGTGATTATCTTGGTCGTGAAGATCTTTTTTTGATCTTTTTTGAATAAAACTACTGGAAGTGATGGAATTACTGTTGAGCTATTATAAATCTTGAAAGATGATGCTGTGAAAGTGCTGCACTCAATATGTTTGCAAATTTGGAAAACTCAGCAGTGGCCACAGGACTGGAAAAGGTCAGTCTTCATTCCAATCCCAAAGAAAGGAAATGCCAAAGAATGCTCAAACTACCACACAATTACACTCATCTCACATGCTACTAAAGTCATGCTCAAAATTCTCCAAGCCAGGCTTCAGCAATATGTGAACCGTGAACTCCCAGATGTTCAACCAGGTTTTAGAAAAGGCAGAGGCACCAGAGATCAAATTGCCAACATCAGCTGGATCATGGAGAAAGCAAGAGTGTTCCAGAAAAACATCTATTTCTGCTTCATTGACTATGCCAATGCTTTTGACTGATCACAATATACTGTGGAAAATTCTGAAAATGATGGGAATACCAGACCACCTGACCTGCCTCTTGAGAAACCTGTATGCAGGTCAGGAAGCAACAGTCAGAACTGTACATGGAACAACAGACTAGTTCCAAATAGGAAAAGGAGTACGTCAAGGCTGTATATTGTCACCTTGCTTGTTTAACTTATATGCAGAGTACATCATGAGGAACGCTGGGCTGGAAGAAGCACAAGCTGGAATCAAGATTGCCTGGAGAAATATCAATAACCTCAGATATGCAGATGACACAAACCTTATGGGAAAACGTGAAGAGTAACTCAAAAGCCTCTTGATGAAAGTGAAAGAGGAGAGTGAAAATGTTGGCTTGAAACTCAACATTCAGAAAACAAAGATCATGGCATCTGGTCCCATCACTTCATGGGAAATAAAAGGGGAAACAGTGGAAACAGTGTCAGACTGTTTTTGGGTGTGCTCCAAAATCACTGCGGATGCTGTTTGCAGCCATGAAATTAAAAGATGTTTACTTCTTGGAAGGAAAGTTATGACCAACCTAGATAGCATATTAAAAAGCAGAGACATTACTTTGCCAACAAAGTTCCGTCTAGTCAAGGCTATGTTTTTCCAGTGTCATGTATGGAAGTGAGAGTTGGACTGTGAAGAAAGCTGATTGCCGAAGAATCGATTCTTTTGAACTGTGGTGATTCAGAAGACTCTTGAGAGGCCCTTGTATTGCAAAGAGATCCAACCAGTTCATTCTAAAGGAGATCAATCCTGAGTGTTCATTGGAAGGAATGACGCTAAAGCTGAAACTGCAATACTTTGGCCACCTCATGCGACGAGTTGACTCACTGGAAAAGACTCTGATGCTGGGAAGGATTGGGGGTGGGAGGAGAAGGTGACCACAGGGAATGAGATGGCTGGATGGCATCACCGACTCTAGGGACATGAGTTTGACTGAACTCTGGGACTTGGTGATGGACAGGGAGGCCTGAACTACGTGGTTGTTAAACCATTCTTGCATCTTCTCGATCCTTGTCTCCAGGCTATTTATCTGTTACTCCATTTTGTTTTCAAGATTTTGGATCATTTTCACTATCATTATTCGGAATTCTGTATCAGGTAGTTGCCCTGTCTCTTCCTCTTTTGTTTGGGCTGGTGGGCCTTAAATTATCAATCTCTATGTGAACAGTTTGCGGAGGCAACCATACGTTTGATTTCTCACAAAGCAAGGCAGAGGAAACATGTTGATGTTACACAGGATGCTGGCTGTTTCCCTATAACAATGCCAGGTCATGACTAACACACTCTGAAGGCCTACTCCAGCCCCTCTTATTTTATAGAACACCCTTTCCCACAACTATGGAAACGGATTCCACAGCTGAGAAGAATGTACGGGTGCCAGCAGTGGAGCCAACTCAGATCTGGCCTACATCTGAACAAGTTGAGAGTAGCCATTACAAGTGCTTATGGAGGTGTCACAGGGGGAGTATCTGGAACTTTGACTGGTGTGCTGGGTCTGTCCCTGTATGCACTCAAGCCCATATTGTGCACCCCTGTTGCTCCAGCACGTCTTTGTTTTGGGGCCAAATTTCCAATGCTGGAAGGGGATACAGCGCACACTTACATGAAATGGAATCATCATGGACTGAAACTCAGGGCTTTTGTACCATCAACTGGTTACTCAACCTAATGCCCCAATAGACAGGGTTGGCTACTGAGCACAGGAGAAGTCTGGCATCTACCTGCCACTGGTTCTTGCCCCTATATTTCTAGCCCTACCTCTCACCAAATTGAGAGTTGCCAATTCACAAGAAGCAAAATTAATCTGGAAAGTAAAATATTGGAAATTTCCCAATAGGAAAAACAAAATGAGAACAGTTTAAGAGACTTCTAGACAACATCAAATATACTGACATTCACTTTATGGGGTCGTAGATGGAAAAGAGAGAGAGAAAGGGGTCAAAAATATGTATTTAACGTGCTGAAAGGGAAAAACTTGAAACCTATAATAGTCTACCAGCAAGGATGTCATCCAGAATTGGAGAGAAGAACTTCTCAGACAAGCAAAAACTAAGAGCTTATCCATATTAAACCAACTCAGAAGGAAATATTAAAGAGTCTTCTCTAAGTGGAAAAAGAAGTAAAAATCTACAGAGAAGGGAACAACTCCCATTAGTACACAGAAACACATGGTAAAAGCTGTGGATCAACCATATAGATAATCTAGTATGAAAATTAAAAGACTAGTGAATTGCAAATTAAATGCTAACTACATTAAACACCCTATTACATCAATGGACAGAGCATCCTGTTAGAAAAGCAATAAGAAAACTGTAATCTTAAAATACAGATTAGAGTTTGAACTTAATAGATACCTGCAGCATTTGTTGTTCTTCTTCAGTTACTAAGTTGTCTGAATCTTTTGAAACCCCATGGACTGTGCTCTCCAGTCTCCTCTGTCCATGGGATTTCCCAGGCAAGAACACTAGAGTTTATTGCATTTCCTTTTCCAGGGGATCTTGCTGAACCCGGGATCAAACCTGCATCTTCTGTGTTGCAGGCAGATTCTTTACCTCTGTGCCACCTGACATAGTCTATCCAAAAATAGCAGAATACACACCTTTAAGTGCTCACAGGACATTTTTTCAGGGATGATCAAATGATGTGCCACAAAACAAGTCTCAACACATTTAAGATGACAGAAATTATATATAGCAATTTTCCTGACCACAATGGTGCAAAATAAGAAATCAATTACACTAGGGGAATATGGGACAAACAGAAATATGGAGATGATAGAACATGCTACTAAATACCAATGAGCTAATGAAGAAATCAAAAAGGGAATCATAAAATACTTTGAGACTAATAAAAACACCATCTTTCCAAAATCTATCAGATTTAGCAAAGCAGCTCTAGGGGAAATTGTATAGTGACAAATGCTTCCCTCACGGCGGGGGGAGAAACTGAAATAAACAACTTAACTTACTTTATAAACGAAGTAGATAAAGAAGAATAAACAAAGCCCCAAATCCTCAGAATGAAGGCAATAATAAAGATCAGAGAGGACTTTAATAAAATTGAGACTTCCCCTTTCCTAAAGTATAAAAAGAAAAAATCACTTAATTGAAAAGATAAATAGAATAATTAAGTCTTTATCCAGGTTCATCAAAAATAAAAGATAGATGACTCAAACAAAAAAATCAAAGGAGACATTACAACCAACATCACAGCATTAGTGAAAAGTAATAAAAGGATACTACAAGTAGATTATATGGCAAACACTTGCACAACCTCGAAGAAATTGACAAATCTCTAGGACCATACAACCTTTCAAAACTGAATCAGGAAGGAATGTATAATCTGAATAGTTGAAACACTAGTAGTGAAATTGAATTGATGAAAAAATATCTCTTAGTAAAATAAAGTTCAGGACCACACAGATTCACAGCAGAATGTTTACAAGCATATACAAAGGAGCTTATAAGCAACATGCTCAAACAATTCCAAAAAATTGAGAAAATGGAATACTCCAAAAATTTTATGAAGCTATTAGTTTGCTAACACCAAAACCAGACAAAGACACCACCAAAGAAGAAAACTCAATGCCAATATATCTGTTGAATATAGATGTGAATATTCTTAAACAAATATGAGAGAATGAAATTCAACATCACATTGAAATCATCATATACCATGATCAAAATGGACTTATTCCAGGGGTACAAGGATGGTTCAATATCTGCAAATTGGCCAGTGTGGTACACCACATTAGGAAAGAGAAGGACAAAAATCACATGATTATCTCAACAGATGCTGTAACAGCATTTGGCAATATTCAATATTCATTCGTTTCAAAAACTCTCACCATACTTGTTATGGAGGAAATATATCTGGACATAATGAAAGTGAATGCTGAAGTCGACTTGGCACACACCAGTACTCTGGCCTACAGAATTCCATGGATTGTATAGTCCATGTGGTCGTCAGAATATAACAAAGGCGATTTATAACAAACAGAGATGATATCATATTCAGTGGCAAAGAGCTGAAAGCTATCCCTCTAAATCAGGAACAAGACACAGATGACCACTATTGCCACTTCTAAAACACTAGAAGTACTGGGCACAGCGATCATTCAATGAGAATAAATAAAATTCATCCAAATTGCAAATAAGATGTAAAACTGTCACTACTTGCAGTTCACATGATACTATATACAGAAAGCTATTAGTTCAGTTCAATTCAGTTTAGTTCAGTCGCTCAGTCGTTTCCGACTCTTTCCCACCCAATGAATCACAGCACACCAGCCCTCCCTGTCCGACGCCATCTCCCGGAGGTCACTCAAACTCATGTCCATCGAGTCGGTGATGCCATCCAGGCATCTCATACTCTGCCGTGCCCTTCTTCTCCCGCCCCCAATCCCTACCAGTCTCAGAATATTTTCCAGGGAGTCAAATCGTCGCATGAGGTGTCCAAAGTATTGGAGTTCCAGCTTTAACATCAGTCCTTCCAGTGAACACCCAGGATTGATCTCCTTTAGAATGGACTGGTTGGATTTCCTTGCAGTCCAAGGAATAACCTGCATATCTGAGGTTATTGATATTTCTCCCAGCAATCTTGATTTCAGCTTGTGTTTCTTCCAGCCCAGCGTTCCTCATGATGTACTCTGCATATAAGTTAAATAAACAGGGAAACTATATACAACCTTGACGTACTCCTTTTCCTATTTGGAACTAGTCTGTTGTTCCATGTACAGTTCTAACGGTTGTGTCCGGACCTGCATACAGGTTTCTTAAGAGGCAGGTCAGGTGGTCTGGTATTCCCATCTCTTTCAGAATGTTCCACAGTTTCTTGTGATCCACACAGTCAAAGGCTTTGGCATAGTCAATGAAGCAGAAATAGATGTTTTTCTGGAACTCTCTCGCTTTCTCCATGATCCAGCGGATGTTGGCAATTTGATCTCTGGTGCCTCTGCCTTTTCTAAAACCTGCTTGAACATCTGGGAGTTCACGGTTCACATATTGCTGAAGCCTGGCTTGGAGAATTTTGAGCATGACTTTATTAGCATGTGAGATGAGTGCACTTGTGCGGTAGTTTGAGCATTCTCTGGCATTTCCTTTCTTTGGGATAGGAATGAAGACTGACTTTTTCCAGTCCTGTGGCCAATGCTGCGTTTTCCAAATTTGTTGGCCTATTGAGTGCAGCACCTTCACAGCATCATCTTTCAGGATTTGAAATAGCTCATCTGGAATCTGTCACTTCCACTAGCTTTGTTTGTAGTGTTGCTCTCTAAGGCCCAATTGACTTCACATTCTAAGATGTCTGGCTCCAGGTGAGTCATCATGCCATCGTGATTATCTTGGTCGTGAAGATATTTTTGTACAGTTCTTCTGTGTATTCTTGCCACCTCTTCTTAACATCTTCTGTTTCTGTTAGGCCCAAAGCCTTTCTGTCCTTTATCGAGCCCATCTTTGCCTGAAATATTCCCTTCATATCTCTAATTTCTTAAAGAGATTACTTGTTTTTCCTATCCTGTTGTTTTCCTCTATTTCTTTGCATTGATCGCTGAGGAAGGATTTCTTATCTCTCCTTGCTATTCTTTGGAACTCTGCATTCAGATGCTTATATCTTTCCTTTTCTCCTTTGCTTTTCGCTTCTCTTCTTTTCACAGCTATTTGTAAGGCCTCCTCAGACAGCCATTTTGCTTTTTTGCATTTTGTTTACATGGAGATGGTCTTGGTCCCTGTCTCCTGTACAATGTCGCCAACCTCTGTCCATAGTTCATCAGGCACTCTATCAGATCTAGTCCCTTAAATCTATTTCTTACTTCCACTGTATAATCATAAAGGATTTGATTTAGGTCATATCTGAGTGGTCTAGTGGTTTCTCTACTTTCTTCAATTTAAGTATGAATTTGGCAATAATGCGTTCATGATCTGACCCACAGTCAGCTCCTGGTCTTGTTTTTGCTAACTGTATAGAGCTTCTCCATCTTTGCTACAAAGAATATAATCAATCTCATTTCGGTGTTGACCATCTGGTGATGTCCATGTGTAGAGTCTTCTCTTGTATTGTTGGAAGAGGGTGTTTGCTATGACCAGTGCGTTCTCTTGGCGAAACTCTATTAACCTTTGCCTTGCTTCATTCTGTGCTCCAAGGCCAAATTTGCCTGTTATTCCAGGTGTTTCTTGACTCCCTACTTTTGTATTCCAGTCCCATATAATGAAAAGAACATTTTTTTGTGTGTTAGTTCTAAAAGGTCTTGTAGGTCTTCATAGAACCGTTACACTTCGGCTTCTTCAGCATTACTCGTTGGGGCATAGACTTGGATTACTGTAATATTGAATGGTTTGCCTTGAAAATGAACAGAAATCGTTCTCTCGTTTTTAAGATTGCATCCAAGTACAGCATTTCAGACTCTTTTGTTGACCATGATGGCTACTCCATTTCTTCTAAGGGATTCCTGCCCACAGTAGTAGATATAATGGTCATCTGAGTTAAATTCACCCATGCCAGTCCACTTTAATTCACTGATTCCTAGAATGTCTACGTTCACTCTTGTCATCTCCTGCTTGACCACTTTCAATTTGCCTTGAGTCATGGACCTAACATTCCAGGTGCCATGCAATATTGTTCTTTACAGCACTGGACCTTGCTTCTATCACCAATCACATCCACAACTGGGTATTTGTTTTGCTTTGGCTCCATCCCTTCATTCCTTCTGAAGTTATTTCTCCACTGATCTCCAGTAGCATACTGAGCACCTACCAACCTGGGGAATTCCTCATTCAGTATCCTATCATTTTGTCTTTTAATACTCTTCATGGGCTTCTCAAGGCAGGTATACTGAATTGGTTTGCCATTCCCTTCTCCAGTGGACCATATGCTGTCAGACCTCTCCACCATGACCCATCCATCCTGGGTGGTCCCACATGGCATGGCTTAATTTCATTGAGTTAGACAGGGCTGTGGTCCATGTGATCAAATCAACTAGTTTTCTGTTATTATGATTTCAGTGTGTCTGCCCTCTAGTGCCCCCTCACAGTACCTACCATCTTATTTGGGTTTCTCTTACCTTTGTCATGGAATATCTCTTCAGAGCTACTCCAGCAAAGCGCAGCTGCTGTACCTTGCCTTGGACGCGGGATAGCTCCTCTTGGCCATGCTTCTGTGCATGGTCGATTGTGCCAGAGCCGGCGTCTCACCCGTCTGCCCCACTGGAGCCAGCATCTCTTGCGTCTGCAGATAGAACTTAGTATAAACTATAAAAGTAGAACATTCAGTCAGTCTTCCATTTATACTATTTGTCTCACTTTGAACAAGTATTCTGAATTCAGTGTTGTTCTCAATACCTAAGAATGTGTGAAGATAGAGTCATAAATATTAATAGTCAGCTGGGCTGAAAATAAGATTGATAATCTCCTTTGAAGGCAGCATGGAGTTATACCAGGGGAATAATTTTGGAGCCTAGGTTCTCCACAGGAAGCAGTTTTAAATTCACTCTATCACATAGATCAAAGAGTCTTCAAGGCCACATAGTTCAGTAATAAAGAATGACTTGTGAAGAAAGCTGATCGCCGAAGAATTGATGCTTTTGAACTGTGGTGCTGGAGAAGACTCTTGAGAGTCCCTTGGACTGCAAGGAGAGCCAACCAGTCCATTCTAAATGAGATCAATCCTGGGTGTTCACTGGAAGGACTCATGCTCAAGCTGAAACTCCAATACTTTGGCCACCTCATGTGACGAGTTGACTCACTGGAAAAGAGTCTGATGCAGGGAGGGATGGGGGTAGGAGGAGCCAGGGACAACGGAGAATGAGATGGCTGGATGGCATCACCAACTCGATGGACATGAGTTTGAGTGAACTCCGGGAGTTGGTGATGGACAGGGAGGCCTGACGTGCTGTGGTTCATGGGGTCACAAAGAGTCGGACACGACTGAGCTAGTGAACTGAACTGAACTTAGGAAATTAACCTGAAAAAATTTTTAATCGGGTGAAACTAAATCTCTCTCTCAACCATTCAAAGTGAATATACATGGAGGCAATTCAATGAGCTAACTTGTATAAATTTACAATTGATAAGCAAGTTAAACACTGATATCTGTCTTTTAAGGGCAAGAATATATATTTAAAACAGCTGACTTTTTAGAAATATTTCTTGTCTGAAAATAGAAAATAAAACAGTTACAGCAGAAATAGCTAAAAGCGATCCACGTTTCAGGTGAAGGTTAACCTTTTTTATTGTGTTTTGCTTTATGGCTGGGGCTTGTAATCTACTCATCTAACTGCAATATATCATTAAAATACAAATTAAAAAAAGAGAGGGACCAGAACATAGTTTGTCTACTCTATCAGAAATTGTTATCTATTTTATCAAAAGACCAATTCTACTAATGAATGGGTACCTTAAAAATGAATTAATTAGCTGTTAGGCACTAAAATAAGCCCTACTTCACTTGTAATGAAGGAGATGCAAATTAAATCGGCGATATGCATTTTTTACCTTCATATTGACAATTTTACTGAGAGTGACTAACTTGATGATCAATCACTCTGGTTTTTCCTTAACTCACTTTCCCCATCACTGGAAATTAAATGACCCAAAGGTCAAAAAATTTCAAAATCATTGAAGAAATTGATTTTGTTGGAATTTTTGAACTGTGAAAATAGAAATATATTTTGCTTTAATCCCAAACCTGAAACATTTAGAAAATTGTGCTTTACAGTGTTCAGAAATCAATATTATTTAGTGAGAAGAAGGAGAAAGAATTGGCTCTCTTCCAAGTCTAAGCCTTTTCAGATGCCAGTTATTTATGATTGGAAGTCTACCAGTGTTCAGGACATATTCACCTCATCAGGGCTAAATGCTTGGGGGAAATGATTTAGCTTTTGATAAATTTTCTATAAAGCAGCATTTCATTTTAGGAATAGTCAACCTGAATGTAGGCTACATTCTTCAATAATGCATTCATAGAATTACTGAAAAAGATTGCTCATTTAGTTTTATTAAAATCAGAGCAATGGTATATTATTTTAAAAGTCACTATTATAATACTGTGAAGAAAGCTGATCGCCGAAGAATCGATGCTTTTGAACTGTGGTGTTGGAGAAGACTCTTGAGAGTCCTTTATACTGCAAGGAGATCCAACCAGTCCATTCTAGAGGAGATCAATCCTATATGTTCATTAGAGGGACTGATGCTAAAGCTGAAACTGCAATACTTTGGCCACCTCATGCGACGAGTTGACTCACTGGAAAAGACTCTGATGCTGGGAAAGGTTGGGGGCGGGAGGAGAAGGGGACGACGGAGAATGAGATGGCTGGATGGCATCACCGACTCTGTGGACATGAGTTTGAGTGTACTCCGGGAGGTGGTGATGGACAGGGAGGCCTGGCGTGCTGTGATTCATGGGATCGTGGAGAGTCGGACACGACTGAGCGACTGAACTGAACTGATTATAATACTCTTTAGAGTAAAATATATTGAACAGTATTTTCCTAACATTCTATAGATCTCAAAATGGAGAAGAAATATTTCTCTTTTTCTATAACATCCGAACTGATGCTAAAGCTGACTACAATACTTTGGCCACCTCATGCAAAGAGTTGAATCACTGGAAAAGACTCTGATGTTGGGAAGGATTGGGGGCGGGAGGAGAAGGGGATGACAGAGAATGAGATGGCAGGATGGCATCACCGACTCAATGGACATGAATTTGAGTGAACTCCGGGAGTTGGTGATGGACAGGGAGGCCTGCAGTGCTGTGATTCATGGGGTCACAAAGACTCGGTCCCAACTGATCTACTGAACTGTACTGAACTGAAACCATTTTCTTCAGGTCCCTTCAAATGATGGTGTCTATGACTGATTCAAGTCAAAGTATGGCAAAAACCAGCACAATATTGTAAAGTAATTAGCCTCCAAATAAAATAAATTAATTTGTTTAAAAAAATGACAAGAAAAGAAAAAATACATGAATTTCAATGTGTATTACAGCCTGATTTACAATAGAAATGATATGGAAACAACCAGTGAACAAAGCACACATGGTTCCTCTCTTCAAAGCACTCGCATGGAGTTTGGGATAAGGAAGCATTTGAACACTATAGTAATCCTTGGAAATAATGGCTGATACATGTTCGTTGAGATGGAAAAATTCTTCCAGCATATTGTATAGAATAGGAAGGCTACAAGAGTAAGCCAGAAAGGAAAACACTAATACAGTGTACTAACGCATATATATGGAATTTAGAAAGATGGAAATGATAACCCTGTATACGAGACAGCAAAAGAGACACAGATGTATAGAAGAGTCTTTGGGACTCTGTGGGAGAGGGTGAGGGTGGGATGATTTGGGAGAATGGCATTGAAACATGTATGTTGTCATATGTGAAATCAATCACCAGTTCAGGGTCGATGCATGTTACAGGATGCTCGGGGCTGGCGTGCGGGGATGACCCAGAGGGAGGATAAAGGGAGGAGGGAGGTGAGAGGGGCGTTCAGGAGGGAGAACTCATGTACACCCGGGGTGAATTCATGTCAATGTATGGCAAAACCAACCAATATAATATTGTAAAATAATTTGCCTCCAATAAAAACTAAATTAATTAAAAATTTAAAATAAAATAAAATGTTAAAAAAAAGAGTGCATATAGCTGGATTCAATTTCCATAAATTAAAAAAAAATCACTGATCTATATATGATTATCCAAATATAGGTGTATTATATATTCTAGCATTATATAACGCAATTAATATATATGTTATAAACATTTAGGTAGAACAACAAAGAGAAAATATTAACAGTATATATTTCTATTGACATATTTATTGGTGTCCTCTAATTTCATTTTTCTACTTTTTGAATTTCCATCATCCTGCTCTGTTATACTCTGAATAGAATAAGAATCACTGTGATGTTAAGGTTTGTCAAAGTAGTTCTCAAGGTGGGCTGTCCTTCACATTCTTGTTGGGTTTGAAATATTAGCTGTACTATACGCGGCACATGTGATCAAGTGGCAGCTGTTGGAGGGGCATAGAGATAAGCACTGCTGACAGGCATGCCTAGGATTACAATGAAAAGAATGATGCACAAAAGTTAAACAAGCATGTGAAATCAACATCTGAGGTTGGAAAGGAGTCAATCAAACAGACTCCAGCACACTGGACCCAAAGTATCCTTATGTAACAGAGCAGCGTGAGCACAGTCCTTAGTAGGTAGCCATTGCTGTCCCTTACTACTCCACATCCTGTTATTAAGCCACAGGTCTTGCTCAGTAATTGGACAGTGCAACCCTGGACCCCGCCCAAAAACAACCAACAATCAATGAGGTACCTACTGGTATGTCTCCTGCTCAGCTATTCGTCAGCTGCACAGTGTGCCCTATCTGATGATAACTGTCAATGATGGATCATTGGGGAAGTGATTCAATCAGTAGTCCGTAGTGCAGTGGTCATGTGACTCTTGCCTTTGGGCACCTTAGTTTTTTTTTTCTTCTTTTTTAATCATGAATGTATTTCTGGTAGATGGGGCAAGTTGAGTTTCCCTACACAATATGAGAGTTTAAGTGTCTGCAACAATATTAGTGGAGGAGACATTGAACAGTTTCTTTGCTGTGATGTGTATGTAATCTTATGGAGACGGTGTATTGATGTTGGTTCAACACACTGAGGATTCACCAAATCATGGGGTCTCTAAAGCTCATTGGATTAGAAAAAGCATACAACATATTCTTAATTACCTTTTTCCATCTTAAGTGCTTGCTCTTAAGTTCCTTAAGCCCCTCAAGAACCCCCAATAGGAAGAGGGCGGTCTAGAGATGAAGTGACTAGAGGACTCTGAAGTGCTGAAATGGGATGAAAAGTGTTCATACACTGATGAAGGAGGCAGGAGTTTTGAAGGGAGACATATAAGTCAAAGAATAAAGGGCACTGATGGAAAATCTAAAGGTCATGAGCAGAAACACCATGCCCCTGAATCATCACTCTGCGGAATCAGACACAAAAAGGTGTCAGCAGTGCTTAAGTTGTATCATGGCCTTTCTCAGCCTCCACTAGCCCATGTTGATGGGCAAAGGGGTACCTTGTGATTTCTAAGACCCCAAGGCCACCATTGGCTGGGGGATTTTCTAGTTGACCAATCAGATTGAAGGGTGTGGTTCTTCATTGTCCTGAGAAGGTATATATAGGGGCGTCAGAGGCAGAGATTCTGGGTTAGGCCAGTTTATGGGATAATCATGACTAAGGCAACCAGGAAGCCACAGAAGCCAAGAAGAATTGCAACGCGGTTTGCTTCAAGGATGAAAGGAAGAGAGACGACCCGTAGTCCACAGAGAAACAGAGGCAGTGTGAGGGTAAGATGACCCCATCTTTGCTCCTCATATTCTCCATTGACTTTGGTGACCAGGACCTCTACACTGCCCTTGACTGGCACAAAAGCCCTCATCAGCCCACATTCCTTTTTCATGAAATCTCCCTTCCAACTCAGTTGTTATACTCTTTCCTCAAAACTAATATCTTCTCTTTTCTTTCAAGGCACGAAATATGACCATGAGGGTCAGAAGATCTCTACAAGGGACTGTAAGAAAAAAATCCGATCATATGCCACTCAGTCGAGCAAGGTGAAGGAAACAAGAAAACCAAACTGGTTTTTCTGTTCTTGTCCACAAAGACACTGAATCAATGCCAAAAAACGTACCAAAATATGAGGCAGAATCCAAGAAGGAAGCAGAATCGAAAGAGAAGATCAGCTCAGCTACCCTAGAATGAGAGACCCTGGAGAAGTAGAACTTGGGCAGCCAATAACTGAATACCAAAGATCAGACAGTTTAGAATTGTTTCTCCAGAGGTCAGCTTTCTTACAAATGGCAAACCAGGAAAAGACTGACTTTCACACTAAAATAGTCAACTGATGGCTGCCATTAAAATAAACATCAAATGGTGAAAAGATGATATATGTGTGTGTGTGTGTGTGTATATATGTGAATATTCTGATGAGAAGAGAGGGGAAGGAGAGAAGGGGTGGGCATCTGAGTGGGGAGGGGTTTGGAGTCCTGGGAGATTGGGGAACAGACCCTCAGGCCCCCAGTTAACCATAGAGGGGAGGAATGGACTGGGACAGGAGTCTGCACTGAAGATGGATAACCCTGCTTAACAACTGATCTCAGTGGCAAGGATTAGTGGTGTTGTGTTACTGCCTTTGTTTGGGGTGCGGAATGACTTTAGGGTCTAGATTGCCAGAACCCAGATGCAGAGAGGGTTCAACATGGGGATGGTGAATGTCATACTTCCCCTGAGCAAAGCAGGCAGAAATCACCTCCTGGCCACCTACGTCATAAAGGGCTTTGTTGCATCACTCGCTTATGCTGTCAGCCAAAGTTGCTCAGGAAGCACAAAATGCTGGTACAACTAAAACCCACAGCTAGCACTCCAACAATTAAAATAATGGTTGGATGGTACAGACCAAATATCATATAGGCAACGGTTCTTCTAAGAAATTGTTTGGAGCATTGTGTTCCCAAGGGCAGGGCAGTGGAGTTGGCCCAATCCAGGTGCATATGACAAACAGGATCACCACAGACAGATAATTTTTTGTGTGGAGGGTACCATGCAGTTTGTGGGATCTTAGGTCCCTGACCGGGGATTGAAAACGTTTCTGTTTCCTTGTTAATTTTCTGTTTAGTCGATCTATCCATAGGTGTGAGTGGGGTATTAAAGTCTCCCACTCTTATTGGGTTATTGTTAATTTCCCCTTTCATAATTATTAACCTTTGTCTTACATATTGTGGTGCTCCTGTGTTGGGTGCATATATATTTGTAATTGTTATATATTCTTTTTGGATTGATCCTTTGATCATCCTGAAGTGTCCTTCTTTGTCTCTTTCCACAGCCTTTGTTTTAAAGCCTATTTTATCTGATCATAGTATTGCTACTCCTGCTTTCTTTTGGTCTCTATATGCGTGCAACATCTTTTTCCAGCCCTTCCCTTTCAGTCTGCATGTGTCTCTCGTTTCAAGGTGGGTCTCTTGTAGACAACATATGTAAGGGTCTTGTTTTTGTATCCATTCAGCCAGTCTTTGTCTTTTGGTTAGGGCATTCAACCCACCTACATTTAATGTAATTATTGAGAAGTATGATCCCCCTGCCATTTACTTTATAGTGTTGGGTTAAGGTTTATACCCACTTTGTCTGCTTCCTTTGTAGAGAAAGTCCTTTAGTATTTGTTGGAGAGCTGGTTTGGTGATGCTTAATTCTCTCAGCTTTTGCTTGTGTGTAAAGCTTTGGATTTCTCCTTCATATTTGAATGAGATCCTTGCTGGGTACAGTAATCAGGGCTGTAGGCTATTTTCTTTCATCACTGTAAGTAGGCCCTGCCATTCCCTCCTGGCCTGAAAAGTTTCTATTGAAAGATCACCTGTGATCTTTGTGGGAATCCCCTTGTGTGAATCCTCTTGTGTGTTATTTGCTGTTTTTCCCTTGCTGCTTTTAATATATGTTATTTTTCTTTGATCTTTGTTAATTTTATTTATTTTTTGTTTTTTTCATTTGTATTTGAATTTCTCTTTTTCATACACACATGCTCAATAGCAAAAGCAATTATTTTTCTTCGTAATAACAACTTGTTATACTCTATACCTCTTGCCACACTTCCTTTGAGAATCTTCCCTGTTTAAATGAAGTGTTTAGCTCTGTGAAAATGCAAATTGCTTTTTTTCCCTTTTGCATTTTGATTTTATCATGAAAGTTTAATTTTATTTTGTCTTTGTTTTCCTTTCTTTCTTTTCTGTAGTTTGGCCTACCACATCTTTTAAATAATAGATTTTCTCTTCTGTTTCTGACATCTTTGTGACCACACTACATTTTAGGTCCATCATTTACAGGAATTTGTTAACATTTCATCTTTGTCATGGGTGAAAAATTTTCTATTGAAGACATGCTTATTTTTTTCTTACTTGTTTATTTTTAGATAGACATGTCTATGTTGACTGTTGAAACTAGCTTTTTCTCTAGGAATATTAGGGTCAAGTCCTTGATTCCAGTTTGATTGTATTTTGTGTGATCCAGTTTTGTGTGTGGTGCAAGTCAGTGAACTAAATGCTTTACTTTTAATTTTTTTTTTTATTAATAAATGGTACAATTCATGGGATCGCAGAGAGTCAGACACGACTGAGCGACTGAACTGAACTGAACTGAACTGACAAAGCACAATGACAAAACATTAACAGTTAAAATTTCACCAAATGAAAAAATACTCTAGAATGCACAGTTGTAAAAATCTACATTAAGTTATTTTACAACTGCCGCAAGCTGCAAAAACAAACAAACAAACAAACAAACAAAAAACCCAGTGCCATACCTAAGTTAACCCTCTCTCAAAATAATTTCATTTATGTTATAAACCATGAGCACCCCATCAAAAGACGGGAACTGCTTTTGTTATATATATGACTGTATCACTTTGCTATACACCTAAAACAAACACAACACAATAAATAAAATATAGTACAATATAAAATAAAAATAAGTGACAGACCTTTGGGGCTTCACACCGAGTTAGAGTTCCTATCAGAGTGATAACAGCACCAAAACCGTACTGAATTGTTAATTTTATTAATATGTATCTTAGTGTGTTTTGCCTTGGGTTTTTCCTGTTTAGGACTCTCTGGGTTTCTTGGACTTCGGTGATTATTTCCTTCCCCATTTTAGGGAACTTCTCAACTATCATCTCCTCAAGTATTTTCCCATGGTCTTTCTTTGTGTGTTCCTCTTCTGGGACTCCTATGATTCAAACATTGGGGCGTTTAACATTGTCCCAGAGGTCTCTGAGATTGTTCTCATTTTTTAAAATTCATTTTTCTTTTTTCCTCTCTGTTTTATTTCTACCATTCTATCTTCTGTCTCATTTATCCTATCTTCTGCCTATGTTATTCTACTGTTGGTTCACTCCAGAGTGATATGGATCTCATCTATTGCACTATTCCTTATGTATTGACTCTTTTTTATTTCTTCTAGGTGCTTGTTAAGCCATTCTTGCCTCATTTTGATCCTAGTTTCCAGGCTATTTATCTGTAACTCCATTTTGTTTTCAAGATTTTGAATCATTTTCTCTATCATTATTCGGTAGATTATAGGTAGATTCCTTACCTCTCCCACTTTTGTTTGGGTTGGTGGGCCTTTATTTATTTATCTCTATGTGAAGAGTTAGCGGAGGCAACCACACTTTTGCTTACTCACCAAGCAAGGCAGAGGAAACATGTTGAAATATGCCTACTCGAGCCCCTCATATTTCATAGAACACCTCTTCCCACAACTATGTCAAAGGCTTCCAAGGCTGAGAAGAATGTACAGGTGCCAGGAGTGGAGCCAAATCAGATCTGGCCTACATCTGAACGAGTTGAGAGCAGCCATTACCAGTGATTATGGAGGTGGAACAGTGGGAGTATCTGGAACTCTGGTTGTTGTGCTGGGACTGTCCTAGTATGCACCCAAGCCCATATTGCGCACCGCTTCTTGCTCCAGCACTTCTTTCTTTTGGGGCAAAATTTCCAAAGCTGGAAGGGTATAAAACTCACACTTACATGAAATTGAATCAGCATGGACCTGAAACCAGAGCTTTTGTACCATCAACTGGGTACACAACCTAACTCCGCAATAGGCAGGGTTTGCTACTGAGCACAAGAGAAGTCCAGGCTCATACCTGGCAGTGGTTCTGGCCCCACTATCTTAGCCCCACCTCTCACCAAAGTGAGAGTTGCCAATACACAAGAAGCAAAATTAATCTGGAAAGTAAAATTATGGAAATCACCCAATAGGAGAAACAAAAAGAAAAACAAGTTTAAAAGGCGAACATTTTAAGAGACTTTTGGACAACATCAAGTATACTAACATTCACTTTATAGGGGTCGTAGAAGGAAAAGAGAGAGAGAAAGGTGTCAAAAATGTGTATTTAACATGCTAAAAGGGAAAATCTTGCAACTTATAATACTGAACCCAGCAACATTATCATCCAGAATTGGAGAGAAGAATTTCTCAGACAAGCAAAAACTAAGAACTTATCCATATTAACCCATTCGGAAGGAAATATTAAAGAGTCTTCTCTAAGTGGGAAAAGAAGTAAAAATCTACAGAGAAGGGAACAACTCCCACCAGTACACAGAAACACATAGTAAAGGCTGTGGATCAACCAATTAGCTAATCTAGTATGAAAATTAAAGGACAAGTGAATTGCAAATTAAACGCTAACTACATTAAACACCCTATTACATCAATGGACAGAGCATCCTGATAGAAAAGCAATAAGAAAACTTTAGTCTTAAATGACAGATTAGAGTAGTTGAATTTAATAGATACTTACAGCATTTGCTGTTCTTCAGTTACTAAATTGTCTGACTCTTTTGAAACCCCATTGGCTGTAGACCTCCAGGCTCTTCTGTCCATGGGATGCCTCAGGCAAGAACACAGGAGTTTATTGCATTTGTTTTCCAGGGCATCTTGCTGACCAAGGATCAAATTTGCATTTTCTGCATTGCAGGCAGATTCTTCAACTCTGAGGCACGTGCCATAGTCTATGCCAAAATAGCAGAAAACACACCTTCAAGTGCGCACAGGTTATTTTTTCAGGGATGATCAAATGCTGGACCACAAAACAAGTCTCAACACATTTAAGCAGACAGAAATTATCTCGAGCCCTTTTTCTGACCACAGTGGTACAAAATAAGAGATCAGTTACAGGAGGGGAATATGAATGAGGAATTCCCCAGGTCGGTAGGTGCCCAGTATGCTACTGGAGATCAGTGGAGAAATAACTCTAGAAAGAATGAAGGGATGGAGCAAAAGCAAAACAAATATGCAGCTTTGGATGTGACTCGTGATAGAAGCAGGGTCCGATGCTGTAAAAAGCAATATTGCATAGGAACATGGAATGTTAGGTCCATGAATTAAGGCAAATTGGAAGTGGCCAAACAGGATATGACAAGAGTGAATGTAGACATTCTAGGAATCAGTGAACTAAAATGGACTGGAATGGGTGAATTTAACTCAGATGACCATTATATCTACTACTGTGGGCACGAATCCCTTTGAAGAAATGGAGTAGCCATCATGGTCAACAAAAGAGTCCGAAATGCAGTACTTGGATGCAATCTTAAAAACGACAGAATGATTTCTATACGTTTCCAAGGGAAACCATTCAATATTACAGTAACCCAACTCTATGCTCCAACCAGTAATGGTGAAGAAGCTGAAGTTGAATGGTTCTATGAAGACCTACAAGACCTTTTAGAACTTAACACCCCAAAAAGATGTCCGTTTATTTATAGGGTACTGAAATGGAAAAGTAGGAAGTCAAGAAACACCTGGAGTAACAGGCAAGTTTGGCCTTGGAGCACAAAATGAAGCAGGGCAATGGCTAATAGAGCTTTGCCAAGAGAACACACTGGTCATAGCAAACACCCACTAAGATCAACACAAGAGAAGACTCTACACATGCACATCACCAGATGCTCAACACCGAAATAAGACTGGTTATATTCTTTGCAGCCAAAGATGGAGAAGCTCTATATAGATAGCAAAAAAAAAAAAAGACCAGGGTCTAACTGTGGCTCAGATCATGAACTCATTATTGCCAAATTCAGGCTGAAACTAAAGAAAGTAGGGAAAACCACTAGACCATTCAGATATGACCTAAATCAATTCCCTTAGGATTATACAGTGAAAGTAAGCAATATATTTAAGGGACTAGATCTGATAGAGTGCCTGATGAACTATGGACGAGGTTTGTAACATTGTACAGGATACAGGGACCAAGACCATTCCCATGGAAAAGAAATGCAAAAAAGCAAAATGGCTGTCTGAGGAGGCCTTACAAATAGCTGTGAAAAGAAGAGAAGCAAAAAGCAAAGGAGAAAAGGAAAGATATAAGCATCTGAATGCAGAGTTCCAAAGAATAGCAAGGAGAGATAAGAAAGGCTCCCTCAGCGTTCAATGCAAAGAAATAGAGGAAAACAACAGAATAGGAAAAACAAGTAATCTCTTTAAGAAATTAGAGATTCCAAGGGAATATTTCATGCAAAGATAGGTTCGATAAAGGACAGAAATCGTATGGACCTAACAGAAGCAGAAGATATTAAGAAGAGTGGCAAGAATACACAGAAGAACTGTACAAAAAAGATCTTCACAACCAAGATAATCACGATGGCGTGATCACTTACCTGGAGCCAGACATCTTGGAATGTGAAATCAAGTGGGCCTTAGAGAACATCACTACGAACAAAGCTAGTGGAGGTGATGGAATTCCAGTCGAGCTCATTCACATCCTGAAAGACGATGCTGTGAAATTGCTGCACTTAATATGTGAGCCAATTTGGAAAACTCAGCAGTGGCCACAGGACTGGAAGCGGTCAGTCTTCATTCCAATCCCAAAGAAAGGCAATGCCAAAGAAAGCTCAAACTACAGCACAATTGTACTCATCTCACACGCGAGTAAAATCATGCTCAAAGTTCTCCAAGCCAGTCTTCAGGAATATGTGAACCATGAAATTCCAGATGTTCAAGCTGGTTTTAGAAAAGACAGAGGAACCAGAGATGAAATTGCCAATATCCTCTGGATCATGGAGCAAGCAAGAGAGTTCCAGAAAAACATCTATTTCTGTTTCATTGACTATGCCAAAGCTTTTGGCTGTGTGAATCACAATACATTATGGAAAATTCTGAAAGAGATGGGAATACCAGACCACCTGGCCTGCCTCTTGAGAAACCTGTATGCAGGTCAGGAAGCAACAGTGAGAACTGGACATGGAACAGCAGACTGGTTCCACATAGGAAAAGCAGTGCATCTAGGTATTATATGGTCACCTTGCTTATTTAACTTATGTGCAGAGTACATCATGAGGAATGATGGGCTGGAAGAAGCACAAGCTGGAATCAAGATTTCTGGGAGAAATATCAATAACCTCAGATATGCAGATGACACCACCCTTATGGCAGAAAGTGAAAAGGAGCTCAAAAGCCTCTTGATGAAATTGAAAGAGGAGAGAGAAAAGGTTGGCTTGAAGCTCAACATTCAGAAAACAAAGATCATGGCATCTGGTCCCATCACTTCAAGGAAAATAGATGGAAAAACAGTGGAAGCAATGTCGGACTTCATTTTTTTTGTGCTCTAAAATCACTGCGGATGCCGATTACATCTATGAAATTAAAAGACACTTACTCCTTGGAAGGAAAGTTATGACCAACCTCAATAGCATATTAAAAAGCAGAGACATTACTTTGCCAACAAAGCTCCGTCTAGTCAAGGTTATGGTTTTTCCTGTGGTCATGTATGGATGTGACAGTTGGACTGTGTACAAAGGTGATCACCAAAGAATTGATGTTTTGAACTGCGGTGCTGGAGAAGACTCTTGAGAGTCCCTTGGACTGCAAGGAGATCCAACCAGTCCATTCTAGAGGAGATCAATCCTGGTTGTACATTGGAAGGGCTGATGCTAAAACTGAAATTCCAATATTTGGCCATCTCATGCGATGAGTTGACTCACTGGAAAAGACTCTGATGCTGGGAGGGATTGAGGGCACGAGGAGACGGGGACGACAGAGAATGAGATGGCTGGATGGCATCACCAGCTCGATGGACATGAGTTTGAGTGAACTCCGGGAGTTGGTGATGGACAGGGAGGACTGGCGTGCTGTGATTCATGGGGTCGCAAAGAGTAGGACACGACTGAGTGACTGAACTGAACTGAACTGATGCCAGGTAGCTAAGAGGTAAATAATCTGCCTGCAACTCAGAAGATGCAGATTCGATCCCTGGGTCAGCAAGATCCCCTGGAAAAGGAAATGCAATAAACTGCAGTGTTCTTGCCTGGGAAATGCCATATACAGAGGAGCCTGGAGGGCTACAGCCCATGGGGTTTCAAAAGAGTCAGACAACTTAGTAACTGAAGAACAACAACAAATGTTGTAGGTATCGATTAAGTTCAATTACTCTTATCTGTAATTTAATACTACAGTTTTCTTATTGCATTTCTATCAGGATGCTCTTTCCATTGATCTAATAGAGTGTTTAATGTAGTTATCGTTTAAATTGCAATTCACTTGTCTTTTAATTTCCATACTAGATTATCTAATTGGTTGATCCACAGCCTTTATTATGTGTTTGTGTGTACTGGTGCGAGTTTTTCCCTTCTCTGTAGATTTTTACTTCTTTTTCCACTTACAGAAGCCTCTTTAATATTTCCTTCCGAGTTGGTTTAGTATGGATAAGCTCGTAGTTTTTGCTTGTCTGAGAAGTTTTCTCCAATTTCAGATGATAATCTTGCTGGGTAGAGTATTACACGTTGCAAGTTTTTCCCTTTCAGCACATTAAATACATATTGTTGACCCCTTTCTCTGTCTCTTTTCCTTCTATGACCCCATAAAGTGAATGTTAGTAAACTTTATGTTGTATAGAAGTCTCTTAAATTGTTCTCTTTTTAAATTTGTTTTTCATTTTGTTTTCCTTTTTAGGCGATTTCCATCATTTTACAATCCAGATTAATTTTGCTTCTTGTGTATTGGCAATTCTCACTATGGTGAGACGTGGGGCTAGAGATAGAGTGGCCAGAACCAGTGCCAGGTATGTGGCCGGACTTCTCCGGTGCTCAGTAGCCAACCCTGTCTATTTCCGAGTTAGGTTGAGTATCCACTTGATGGTACAGAAGCCCTGAGATTCAGGTCCATGCTGATTACATATCATGTAAGTGTATGCTGTAACCCCTTCCAGCATTGGAAATTTTGCTCGAAAAGAAAGAAGAGCTGGAGCAAGAAGTGGTGCACAATATTTCCTTGGGTGCATACTGGGACACTCCCAGCACTCGAGTCAGAGTTGTAGATGCTCCCACTGTGCCACCTCCATAAGCACTGGTAATGGCTGCTCTCAACTTGGTCAGATGAAGGCCAGATCTTAGTTGACTCGACTCCTGGCACCTGTACATTCATCTCAGCAATGGAAGCCTTTGACATAGTTGTGGGAATGGGTGTTCTATGAAATAAGAGGGGCTGGAGTAGGCACTCAGAGTGCGTTAGGTCATGACCTGGCATTGTTATGGGAAAACAGCCAGCATCCTGTGTAATTTCAACATGTTTCCTCTGCCTTGCTTTGTTAGCAAGCAAACGTGTGGTTGCCTCTGCAAACTCTTCATACAGAGATAAATAAATAAATGCCCACCAACCCATACAAAAGAGGAAGAGATAGGGTAACTACCTGATAAAGAATTAAGCTTTGGTACATATACACAGTGGAGTATTTTTCAGCCATCAAAAGGAATGCATTTGAATCAGTTCTAATGAGGTGAATGAAATTGGAGCCTATTATACAGAGTGAAGTAAGTCAGAAAGAAAAACATCAATACAGTATACTAATGCATATATATGAAATTTAGAAAGATGGTAACCTTAACCCTGTATCAGTTCAGTTCAGTTCAGTTCAGTTGCTCAGTCGTGTCCGACTCTCTGCAACCCCATGAATCACAACATGCCAGGCCTCCCTGTCCCTCACCAACTCTCGGAGTTCATTCAAACTCATGTCTACAGAGTCGGCGATGCCATCCAGCCATCTCATTCTCTGTCTTCTCCCTTCTCCTCCCGCCCCCAACTTTAACCAGCATCAGAGTCTTTTCCAGTGAGTCAACTCGTCACATGAGGTGGACAAAGTATTGCAGTTTTAGCTTTAGCATCAGTCCTTCCAATGAACACCCAAGATTGATCTCCTTTAGAATGGACTGTTTGGATCTCCTTGCAGTACAAGTGACTCTCAAGAGTCTTCTCCAACGAGACTGCAAAAGAGACATAGGTATATAGAACAGTCTTTGGGACTCTGTGGGAGAGGGTGAAGGTGGGATGATTTGGGAGAATGGCATTGTTGCATTTATATTATCATATGTGAAATGAATCACCAGTCTAGGTTTGTTGCATTATATAAGATGCTTGAGGCTGGTGCATGGGGATGACCTAGAGGGAGGATATGGGCAAGAGGAAGGTGGGAGGGGGGTTCAAGAAAGTGAAGACATGTACACCTGGGGCAGATTCGTGTCAATGTATGGCAAAACCAACCAATATATTAATGTAAGATATTTTGCCTCCAATAAAATAAAAAATAACTTTTTTAATAAAAAGATGAAGTTAAATAATAGATATTAAAAAGGCTATGAAGAAAAATTAAAAACTTTATGCAAATGGGAAAGAAAGAATTCTGAATAATGATAGTGGAAATGATCCAAAATCTTGAAAACAAAATGGCGGTACAGATAAATAGCCTGGAGACAAGGATCGAAAAAATGAAAGAACGGTTTAACAAATACCTAGAAGAAATAAAAAAGAGTCAATACATAAGGCATAATGGAAGTTGAGAAAGGGGGTATAAACCCGAACCCAAATCAATAAAGTAAATGGCAATGGGATCATACTTATCAATAATTACCTTAAATGTAAATGGGTTGAATGCCCCAACCAAGAAACAAAGACGGGATGAATGGATATGGAAACAAGACCCATATATATGTTGTCTACATGAGACCCACCTCGAATCGAGGGACACATACAGACTGAAAGGGAAGGGCTGGAAAAACATATTTCACACAAATAGAGATGAAAGGAAAGCAGGAGTAGCAATAGTCATATCAGAAAATATAGACTTTAAAACAAAGACTGTGAAAAGAGAAAATGTAGGATACTACAAGAAGATCAAAGGATCATCCAAAAAGAAGATATAACAATTATAAATATATATGCAACCAACATAGGAGCACCACAATATGTAAGACAAATGTTAATAATTAAGAAAGGGGAAATTAACGATAACACAATATGAATCAGAGACTTTAATACCCCATTCAAACCAATGGATAGATCGACTAAACAGAAAAGTAACAAGGGAACACAAAAGTTTTCAATCCCTGCTAAAGGAAGTAAGATCCCACAAAATGCATGGTGCCCCCCAACTGAAAAAATTATCTGTCTGTGGTGATCCTGTTTGTCATATGCACTGAGATTGGGCCACATCCACTGCCCTGCCATTGGGAACACATTGTTCACACAAATAACTTAGGAAAACAGTGGCCTAATTGATATTTGGTCTGTTCCCTTCCAACATTATTTTAATCTTTGGGACTGCTAGCTATGGGTTTTAGTTGTATCAACATTTTGTGCCTCTTGAGCACCTTTAGCTGACAGCATAGGCTAGTGATGCAACAAAGCGCTTTATGACGTAGTTGGCCAGTAGGTGATTTCTGCCTGCTTTTCTCAGGGGAAATATGACATTCACCATCCCCATGTTGAACCCTCTTCCCATCTGGCTTCTAGCAATCTAGACCCTAATGTCATTCCACACCCAAAATAAAGGCAGGAACAACACACCACTAATCCTTGCCGCTGAGATCAATTGTTAAGCAGGGTTATCCATATTCAGTGCAGATTCCTGACCCAGTCCAGACCTCTATTCTCTGGTTAACTGGGGACATTAGGATCGGGCCCCAATAACCCGGGACTCCACACCTCTCCCCACTCAGGTGCCCACCTCTTCTCTCCCTCCCCTCCCTTCCCATCAGACAATTCACACACACACACCCACACACAAGTATCTTTTCACAATTTGATGTTTCTTTTAATGACAACCATCAGTTTACTATGTTGGTGTGAGAGTCAGTCTTTTCCTGGTTGGCCATTTCTAAGAAAGCTTCCTCTGGAGAAATGATTCTAAACTGTATGAACTTTGGGAAACAGTTAATGGCTGCCCAGGTTGTACTCTCCAGGGTCTCTCATTCTGGGGCGGCTGAGCTTATCTTCTCTTTCCATTCTGCCTCCTTCTTAGACTCTACCTCATATTTTGGTACACTTTTCGGCATTGATTCAGTGTCTTACGTGCACAGGAACAGAAAAACCAGTTTGGTTTTCTTGTTTTCTTTACCTTCTTTGACTGAGTTGCATATGATCGGATTTTCTTTCTCAAAGTCTTTCTCATGGTCACATTTCGTGCCTGGAAAGAAAATAGAAGGGTATTAGTTTTGAGGAAACAGTATAACAACTGAGTTGGAAGGGAGATTTCATGAAAAAGGGATGTGGGCTGATGAGGGCTTTTGTGCCAATCAAGGGCAGTGTAGAGGTCTTGGGCAACAAAGTTAATGGAGAACATGGGGAGCATATGGAGTCATCTTACCTTCAAACTGCCTCTGTAACTCGGTTGACATTGGGTCGTCATTCTTCCTTTCACCCTTGAAGCAAACCGCATGGCAACTCTTCTTGGCTTCTGTGGCTTCTTGGTTACCTTAGTCATGATGAACCCTCGATGTGGCCTAACCCAGAATTTCTGCCTCTGACCCCCTATATATACTATTTCAGGACAATGAGGAGCCACAATCTTCAATCTGATTGGTTATTTAGGAACTCCCCCAGCCAATGGTGGCCTTGGCGTCTTAGACATCACAATGTACCCCTTTGCCCATCAACATGGGCTAGTGGAGGTTGAGGGAGGCCATGATACAACTTACCCACTGCTGACACCTCTGTGTGTCTGATTCTGGGGTGTGGTCATTCAGGGGCATGGTGTTTCTGCTAATGACCTTAAGCCTTTCCTTCAGTGCCCTTTATTCTTTGACTTATTTGTCTCCCTTCAACACTCCTTCCTCCTCCATCCGTGTATGAACACTTTTCATCCCATTTCAGCACTTCAGTGTCCTCTAGTCACTTCATCTCTAGACCACCCTCTTCCTACTGGGGGTTCTTGAGAGGCTTAAGGAAATTAAGAGCAAGCACTTAACATGGAAAAAGGTAATTAAGAACATGTTTTATGTTTTTTCTACTCCAATGAGCTTTAGAGACACCAAGATTTGGCGAATCCTCAGTCTGTTGCCCCAATGTCAATACACCATCCCCATAAGATTACACATCAGAGCAAAGAAAGTGTTCAATGTCTCCTCCACTAAAATATTGTTAGTTAGTTAGTTCATTCGCTCAGTCGTGTCCGACTCTTTGCGACCCCATGAATCACAGCACACCAGGCCTCCCTGTCCATCACCAACTCCCGGAGTTCACTCAAACTCATGTCGATCGAGTCGATGATGCCATCCAGCCATCTCATTATCAGTCGTCTCCATCTCTTCCCACCCCTAATCCCTCCCAGCATCAGACTTTTCCAGTGAGTCAACTCATCGCATTAGGTGCCCAAAGTATTGGAGTTTCAGCTTTAGCATCAGTCCTTCCAATGAACACCCAGGATTGATCTCCTTTAGAATGGACTGGTTGGATCTCCTTGCAGTCCAAGGGACTCTCAAGAGTCTTCTCCAGCTCCACAGTTCAAAAGCATCAATTCTCTCGGCGATCAGCTTTCTTCACAGACCATCTCTCACATCCATACATGACCACTGAAAAAACCATAGCCTTGACTAGATGGACGTTGGTTTTTTGAGTAAGGAAACTCATATTGCCGCATGTACCAGAAATACATTCCTGATTTTAAAAAAATAATAATAAGGTGCAGAAAGGTAAGAGTCACATGACCACTGCACCACAGACTTTGACTGAATCACTTCCCCAATCCTCCCTCATTGACAGTTATCATCAGGTAGTGCCCACTGTTTAGCTGACCATTTGCTGAGCCGGAGACGTATAAGTAAATACCTCATTGATAGTTGGTTGCTTCTGGGCGGGACCCAGGCATAGACTGTCCAATTTCTTAGCATGACCTTTTGCTTAGTAGCAGGATGTGGAGTAGTAAGGCACAGCAATGGCTACCTGCTAAGGGCTGTGCTCATCCTGCTCTGTTACATAAGGATACTTTGGGTCCAGTGTGCTGGAGGCTTTTTGATTGACTCGTTTCCAACCTCAGATTTTGAATTCACATGCTTGTTTAAATTTTGTACATCATTCTCTTCATTGTATTCTCAGCCATGCCTGACAGCAGTGCTTATCTATATGCCCCTCCAACAGCTGCCACTAGATCCCATGTCCCGCATATAATATAGCTAATATTTCAAACCCAACAAGAATGTGAAGGCCAGCCCACCTTGAGAACTACTTTGACAAACCTTAACTTCACAGTCATTCTTATTCTATTCACAGTATAACAGAGCAGGATGATGGAAATTCAAAAATATAAAAATGAAATTAGAGGACACCAATAATTATGTCAATAGAAATATATACTACTAATACTTTATTTTGTTTTTCTACCTAAATGTTTAGAACATATATATTATATGTGTTATATAATGCTAGAATATATAATACACATATATTTGGATGAGCATATATACATCAGTGATTTTTTTTTAATTTATAGAAATGGAATCAATCTCTATGCACTATTGTAGCCTTCCCTTTCTATACAATATGCTGGAAGAATTTTTCCATCTCAACTAAGGTGTATCTGCCATTATTTCTAAGGATTACTATAGTGTTCAAATGCTTGATTATGCCGTCCTCCATACAAGTGCATGGAAGAGAGGAACCGTTTGTGCTTTGTTCACTGGTTGCTTCCGTATCTTTTCCATTGTAAATAAGGCTGTAATACACATTGGAATTCATGTATCTTTTCAAATTAGTGTTCATTTTCTTCTGATATATACCTCGGAGTGGAATTGCTGGGTCAATTGGTAGTTCTTTTTTTAGGTTTTTGAGAAACTTTCAAGATGTTTTTCATAGAGACTGCACATTTTTACATTCCCACCAATTAATTTCAAGGGGTTCCCTGTCTCCACATCCTTGTCAACATTTGTTATTTTCAGATATTTTGATTTAATTATAGCCATTCTGATGACTGTGAGATATTTCCTTATGTTTTTGGTTTTAAAATCTCTGTCAGTTAGTGATGTTCAGCATTTTTTCATGTGCCATCTGTATATCTTCTTTGGAATAAATCAGATTTTCCCATTGGCTTTTTGTTTGTTTGTTTGTTTGTTTTTTAATATCAAGTAGAGTAATCTATTTAGATAGTTTGGATATTAACCCCTTGTAGTCATATCATTGGAAATACTTACTCCCATTCAGTAGGCTGTCTTTTCATTTGGTCAGGGTTTTCGTTTGCTGTAAAATCTTTTAAGTTTAATTCAGTTCAGTTCAGTTCAGTTCAGTTCAGTCGCTCAGTCGTGTCCGACTCTCCGCGACCCCATGAATCACAGCACGCCAGGCCTCCCTGTCCATCACCAACTCCCGGAGTTCACTCAAACTCATGTCCACAGAGTCGGTGATGCCATCCAGCCATCTCATTCTCCGTCGTCCCCTTCTCTTCCCGCCCCCAACCTTTCCCAGCATCAGAGTCTTTTCCAGTGAGTCAACTCGTCGCATGAGGTGGCCAAAGTATTGCAGTTTCAGCTTTAGCATCAGTCCCTCCAATGAACATCCAGGATTGATCTCCTTTAGAATGGACTGGTTGGATCTCCTTGCAGTATAAGGGACTCTCAAGAGTCTTCTCCAACACCACAGTTCAAAAGCATCGATTCTTCGGCGATCAGCCTTCTTCACAGTCCAACTCTCACATCCATACATGACCACGGGAAAAACCATTGCCTTGACTAGACGGACCTTGGTTGGCAAAGTAATGTCTCTACTTTTTAATATACTATCAAGGTTGGTCATAACTTTCCTTCCAAGGAGTAAGCGTCTTTTAATTTCATGGCTGCAATCAGCATCTGCAGTGATTTTGGAGCCCAAAAAAACAAAGTCTGACACTGTTTCCACTGTTTTTCCATCTATTTCCCATGAAGTGATGGGACCAGATGCCATGATCTTTGTTTTCTGAATGTTGAGCTTCAAACCAACCTTTTCACTCTCCTCTTTCACTTTCATCAAGAGGCTTTTGAGTTCCTCTTCACTTTCTGCCATAAGGATAGTGTCATCTGCATATCTGAGGTTATTGATATTTCTCCCAGCAATCTTGATTCCAGCTTGTGCTTCTTCCAGCCCAGCGTTCCTCATGATGTACTCTGCATATAAGTTAAATAAGCAAGGTGACAATATACAACCTTGACGTACACCTTTTCCTATTTGGAACCAGTCTGTTGTTCCATGTCCAGTTCTAACTGTTGCTTCCTGACCTGCATACAGGTTTCTCAAGAGGCAGGTCAGGTGGTCTGGGATTCCCATCTCTTTCAGAATGTTCCACAGTTTATTGTGATCCACACAGTCAAAGGCTTTGGCATAGTCAATGAAGCAGAAATAGATGTTTTTCTGAAACTCTCTTGCTTTCTCCATGATCCAGCGGATGTTGGCAATTTGATCTCTGGTGCCTCTGCCTTTTCTAAAACCTGCTTGAACATCTGGGAGTTCACGGTTTACATATTGCTGAAGCCTGGCTTGGAGAATTTTGAGCATGACTTTGCTAGCGTGTGAGATGAGGGCAATTGTCCGGTAGTTTGAGCATTCTTTGGCATTGCCTTTCTTTGGGATTGGAATGAAGACTGACCTCTTCCAGTCCTGTGGCCACTGCTGTGTTTTCCAAATCTGCTGGCATATTGAGTGCAGCACTTTCACAGCATCATCTTTCAAGACTTGTAGTAGCTCAACTGGAATTCCATCACCTCCACTAGCTTTGTTAGTAGTGATGCTTTCTAAGGCCCACCTGACTTCACATTCCAAGATGTCTGGCTCTAGGTCAGTGATCACGTTATTGTGACTATCTTGGTCGGGAAGATCTTTTTTGTACAGTTCTTCTGTGTATTCTTGCCACCTCTTCTTAATATCTTCTGCTTCTGTTAGGTCCATAACATTTCTGTCCTTTATCGAGCCCATCTTTGCATGAAATGTTCCCTTGGTATCTCTAATTTTCTTGAAGAGATCTCTTGTTTTTCCTATTCTGTTGTTTTCCTCTATTTCTTTGCATTGATCACTGAGGAAGTCTTTCTTATCTCTACTTGCTATTCTTTGGAACTCTGCATTCAGATGCTTATATCTTTCCTTTTCTCCTTTGCTCTTCGCTTCTCTTCTTTTCACAGCTATTTGTAAGGCCTCCTCAGACAGCCATTTCGCTCTTTTGCATTTCTTTTCCATGGGGATGGTCTTGGTCCCTGTCTCCTGTACAATGTCACGAACCTCCGTCCAGAGTTCATCAGGCACTCTATCTATCAGATCTAGTCCCTTAAATCTATTTCTCACTTCCACTGTATAATCATAAGGGATTTGATTGAGGTCATATCTGAATGGTCTAGTGGTTTTCCCTACTTTCTTCAATTTAAGTCTGAACTTCGCAATAAGGAGTTCATGATCTGAGCCACAGTCAGCTCCTGGTCTTGTTTTTGCTAACTGTATACAGCTTCTCCATCTTTGGCTGCAAAGAATATAATCAATCTGATTTCGGTGTTGACCATCTGGTGATGTCCATGTGTAGAGTCTTCTCTTGTGTTGTTGGAAGAGGGTGTTTGCTATGACCAGTGAATTCTCTTGACAAAACTCTATTAGCCTTTGCCCTGCTTCATTCCGTGCTCCAAGGCCAAATTTGCCAGTTACTCCAGGTGTTTCTTGACTTCCTACATTTGCATTCCAGTCCCCGATAATGAAAAGAACATCTTTTTTGGGTGTTAGTTCTAAACGGTCTTGTAGGTCTTCATAGAACCGATTAACTTCAGCTTCTTCAGCATTACTGGTTGGGGCATAGGCCTGGATTACTGTAATATTGAATGGTTTGCCTTGGAAACGAACAGAAATCATCCTGTCATTTTTAAGATTGCATCCAAGTACTGCATTTCGGACTCTTTTGTTGACCATGATGGCTACTCCATTTCTTCTAAGGGATTCCTGCCCACAGTAGTAGATATAATGGTCATCTGAGTTAAATTCACCCATTCCAGTCCATTTTAATTCACTGATTCCTAGAATGTCGACGTTCACTCTTGCCATCTCCTGTTTGACCACTTCCAATTTGCCTTGATTCATGGACCTAACATTCCAGGTTCCTATGCAATATTGCTCTTTACAGCACCGAACCTTGCTTCTATCACTGGTCACATCCACAACTGTGTATTGGTTTTGCTTTTGCTCCATCCCTTTATTCCTTCTATAGTTATTTCTCCACTGAGCTCCAGTAGCATACTGGGCACCTACCGACCTGGGGAATTCCTCATTCATTATCCTATCATTTTGCCCTTTGTCACTCTTCATGGGGTTCTCAAGGCAAGTATACTGAAGTGGTTTGCCATTCCCTTCTCCAGTGGACCACATTCGGCTGTGGTCCATGTGATCATATCGGCTAGTTTCCTGTGATTATGATTTCAGTGTGTCTGCCCTCTGGTGCCCCCTAGCAATACCTACCGTCTTATTTGGGTTTCTCTTACCTTGGTCGTGGAAAATCTCTTCACAGCCGCTCCAGCAAAGTGCAGCTGCTGTACCTTACCTGGGACGAGGGGTATCTCCTCAAGGCCGCCCCTCCTGACCTTGAACGCGGAGTAGCTCCTCTCGGCCCTCCTGCGCCCGCGCAGCCACCGCCTGTTGGACGTGGGGTAGCTCCTCTCGGCCGCCGGCCCTGGCCTCAGGCGTGGGATAGCTCCTCACGGCCGCACCTCTTTGTGTGGTTCGTTGCGCCGGGGCCGGCGTCTCTAGCGTCGCGTCTGCGCCGCCGGGGCCGGCGTCTCTCGCGTCGCGTCTGCGCCGCCGGGGCTCATTTTTTTCCCTTTTCTTCCTTTGCCTTAGGAGGCAGATAAATAAAAATTTTGCTATGAATTATGCCAAAAAGGGTTCTGCCTCCATTTTCTTTTACGGGTTTCATAGATTCTGGTCTTACATTTAGGGTTTTAATTCACCTTGATTTCATTTGTTTAATCATTTTTTTTTGTAAGCTGAAACTCCAATACTTTGCCACCTCATGCGAGGAGTTGACTCACTGCAAAAGACTCTGATGCTGGGAGGGATTGGCGGCAGGTGGAGAAGGGGATGACAGAGAATGAGATGGCTGGATGGCATCACCAAATCAATGGAGATGAATATGAGTGAACTCTGGGAGTTGACGTTGGACAGGGAGGCCTGGGTTGCTGTGATTCATGGGGTCACAAAGAGTCAGACACAACTGAACGACTGAACTCAACTGAACTGAACTGATAGCTTACTGTATATAGTATCATGTCAACTGCAAGTAGTGAGATCTTTACTTCTTCCTTCTTATTTCGAAGAATTTATTTATTTTCTTTGAATGGTTCCTGTGCCTAGTACATCTAGTGTTTTAGAAGTGGCAAGAGTGGCATCTGTATCTTGTTCCTGAATTAGAGGGATAGCTTTCAGCTTTTTGCTACTGAATATGATATCATCTCTGTTTATTATAAATCACCTTTTTTATGTTCAGACGACCACATGGACTATACCGCCCATAGAATTCTCTGGGCCAGAGTACTGAAGTGGGCACCATGCGACTTCCACTTTCACATTCAATATGTTCAGATATATTCCCTCCATATCAAGTATGGTGGGAGTTTATGAAATGAATGAATATTGAATTCTGCCAAATACTTTTGTAGCATCTGTTGAGATGATCACGTGATTTTTGTCCTTCTCTTTCCTAATGTGGCGTATAACACTGACTAATTTGCAGCTATTGAACCATCCTTGTACCACTGGAATAAGTGCATCTTGGTCATGGTATATGATGGTTTCAATGTGATGTTGAATTTGGTTCTCTAATATTGTGTTAAGAATATTCACATCTATATTCAACAGAAATATTGGCATTGAATTTTTCTTTCTTGGTGGTTTCTTTGTCTGGTTTTTGTGTTAGGAAAATAATAGCTTCAGAAAAAAATTGGGAGTACTCCATTTTCTCAATTTTTTAGAATAGTTTGAGAATTTTGGATATAAGCTTTTCTATATATGTTTATAAACATTCTGCTGTGAAGCTGAGTGGTCCTGAACTTCATTTTACTAAAAGATTTTTTATTATAAATTCAATTTCACTACTAGTTTTCATCTATTCAGATTATACATTCCTTCTTGATTCAGTTTTGTAAGGTTGTATTATCCTAGAGATTTGTCAGTTTTTTCTAGGTTGTCCAATTTTTTTGGCATATAACTCTTTGTAGTATCCTCTTATGATTTTTCCCTATTACTGGGATGTTGGTTGTAATGTCTCTTTTCCATTTGTTTGTTTGAATCATCTATGTTTTATTTTTGATGAACCTGTCTAAAGACTTAATTATTTTGTTTATCTTTTAAAAAATATCTTTTCACTTAACTGATATTTTTTTTTTACTTTAGGAAAGGGGAAGCCTCAATTTTATTAATGTCCTCTCTGAACTTCATTATTGCCTTCATTCTGAGAATTTGGGGCTTTATTTATTCTTCTTTTCCCACTTCATTTATATAGTAAGTTAAGTTGTTTATTTCAGTTTCTCCCCCCGCCTTGAGGGAAGCATCTCTCACTATACAATTTCCCCTAGAACTGCTTTTGCTAAATCCAATAGATTTTGGAAAGTTGGTGTTTTTCTTAGTCTCAAAGTATTTTCTGATTCCCTTTTTTATTTCTTCTATAGATCATTAATATTTAGTATCATGTTGTTTCGTCTCCATATGTTTGTGTTTGTCCCATATTCCCCTTGTGTAGTTGATTTCTTATTCTGTACAATTGAGGTCAGAAAAAGTGCTTGATATAATTTCTGTCTTCTTAAATGTGTTGAGACTTGTTTTGTGGCCTAGCATTTGATCTGCCCTGAAAAAATGTCCAGTGCGCACTTGAAGGTGTGTTTTCTGCTATTTTAGAATAGACTACGCCAGGTGGCTCAGATTAAAGAATCTGCCTGCAATGCAGAAGATGCATATTTGATCCCTGTGTCAGCCAGTTACCCTTGAAAAGGAAATGCAATAAACTCCAGTTTTCTTGCCTGGGAAATCCCATGGAAAGGGGAGCCTGGAGGGCTACAGCCCATGGAGTTTCAAAAGTATCAGACTCCTTAGTAACTGAAGAACAACAGCAAAAGCTGTAGGTTTCTATTAAGTTCAACTATTCTAATCTGTAATTTAAGACAATAGTTTTCTTATTGGTTTTCTATCAGGATGCTCTGTCCATTGATGTAATATTGTGTTTAAATAGTTAGCGTTTAATTTGCAATTCAACTCTTTTAATTTTCATACTAAATTATCTACTTGGTTTATCCACAGCATTTCCTATGTGTTTGTGTGTACTGGTGGGTGTTTTTCCCTTCTCTGCAGATTTTTATTTCTTTTTCCACTTAGAGAAGACTCTTTAATATTTCCTTCCGACTTGGTTTAGTATGGATAATTCTTAACTTTTGCTTCTCTGAGAAGTTCTTCTCTCCAGTGCAGGATGATAATCTTGCTAGGTAGAGTATCATAGGTTGCAAGTTTTTCCCTTTCAGCACGTTAAATATACATTTTTGACCCCTTTCTCTCTCTCTTTTACTTCTGCGACCCTAATAAAATGAATGTTAGTATGCTTGATGTTGTCTAGAAGTTTCTTAAACTGTTCTCCTCTTTCACTTGTTTTTCCTTTTGTTTTTCCTATTGGGCAATTTCCATAATTTACCGTTTCAGGTTAATTTTGCGTCTTGTTTATTGGCAACTCTCACGTTGGTGAGAGGTGAGCCTATGGATAGAGGGGCCAGAACCAGTGCCAGGTATGAGCCCAGAATTCTCCTGTGCTCAGTAGCCAACCCTGCCTATTGGGGAGTTAGGTTGGGTATCCAGTTTTTGGTACAGATGCTCTGAGTTTCAGGTCCATGCTGAATCCATTTCATGCAAGTGTGTGCTGTATCCCCTTCCAGCTTTGGAAATTTTGCCCCCTAAAAAGAAGTGCTGGAGCAAGAGGGGTGCACAATATGGGCTTGGGTGCATACTGGGACACTCCCAGTACACCAGTCAGACTTCCAGACACTCCCACTGTGCCACCTCCATAAGCACTGTTATTGGCTGCTCTCAACTTGTTCAGATGTAGGCCAGATCTGAGCTGGCTCCACTCCTGGCACCTGTACATTCTTCTCAACCGTGGAAAACTTGGCCATAGTTTTGGGAAGTGGTGTTCTATGAAATAAGGAGTTCTGGAATAGGCATTCAGAGTGGGTTAGGTCATGACCTGGCATTGTTATGGGGAAACAAGGCAGCATCCTGTGGAATTTCAACATGTTTCCTCTCCTTTGCTTTGTGAGTATGCAAATGTATGCTTGCCTCTGCAAACTCTTCACATAGAGATCAATAAATTAAGGCCCACCAACCCAAACAAAAGAGGAAGAAATAGGGAATCGACCTGAAACAGAACCCCAAATAATGATACAAAATCTTGAAAACAAAATGGAGTTACAGATTTAATAGCCTGGAGACAAGGATCGAGAAGAGGCAAGAATGGTTTAACAACCACCTGGTTCAGTTCAGTTCAGTCACTCAGTCGTGTCCTACTCTTTTCAAATCCATGTTTCACAGCACGCCAGAACTCCCTGTCCATCACCAACTCCTGGCTTTCACTCAAACTCAAGTCCATAGATTCGCTGATAGCATCCAGCCATCTCATTCTCTGCCGTCCCCTTCTCCTCCCACCCCAATCGTTCCCAGCATCAGAGTCTTTTCCAGTGAGTCAACTCGTCACATGAGGTGGCTAAGGTATTGGAGTTTCAGCTTTAGCATCAGTGCTTCCAATGAACACCGAGGATTGATCTCTTTTAGAATGGACTGTTTGGATCTCCTTGCAGTCCAAGGGACTCTCAAGAGTCTTCTCTATCACCACAGTTCAAAACATCATTTCTTCGGCGATCAGCTTTCTTCACAGTCCAACTCTCACATCCATACATGACCACGGGAAAAAATATTGCCTTGACTAGACGGACTTTGGTTGTCAAATTAATGTCTCTGCTTTTTAATATGCTATCTAGGTTGGTCATAACTTTCCTTCCAAGGAGTAAACTTCTTTTAATTTCATGGCTGCAATCAGCATCCACAGTGATTTTGTCGATCCCCCACAAAAGTCTGACACTGTTTCTAATGTTTTTCCATCTATTTCCCATGAAGTGATGGGACCAGATGCCATGATCTTTGTTTTCTGAATGTTGAGTTTCAAGCCAAACTTTTCACTCACCTCTTTCACTTTCATCAAGAAGCTTTTGAATTCCTCTTCACTTTCTGCCATAAGGGTGGTGTCATCTTCACATCTGAGGTTATTGATATTTCTCCTGGCAATCTTGATTCAAGCTTGTGCTTCTTCCAGCCCAGCGTTCCTCATGATATACTCTGCATAGAAGTGAAATAAGCAAGGTGGCAATATACAACCTTGACGTACTCCTTTTCCTATTTGGAACCAGTCTTTTGTTCCATGTACAGTTCTGACTGTTGCTTCCTGACCTGCGTACAGGTTTCTCAAGAGGCAGGTCAGGTGGTGTGTTATTCCCAGAGAGATCTTTCAGAATTTTCGACAGTTTATTGTGATCCACAGAGTCAAAGGCTTTGGCATAGTCAATGAAGCAGAAATAGATTTTTTTTCTGGAACTCTCTTGCCTTCTCCATGATCCAGCAGATGTTGGCAATTTGAGCTCTGGTGCCTCTGCCTTTTTAAAAGTTGCTTTAACATCTGGGAGTTCACTGTTCACCTATTGCTGAAGCTTGGCTTGGAGAATTTTGAACATGACTTTACTATCATGTTGCTGCTGCTGCTGCTGCTAAGTCACTTCAGTTGTGTCCGACTCTGTGTGACCCCATAGACGGCAGCTAACCAGGCTCCACTGTCCCTGGGATTCTCCAGGCAAGAACACTGGAGTGGGCTGCCATTTCCTTCTCCAATTTGTGAAAGTGAAAATTGAAAGTGTGATGAGTGCAATTGTGCGGTAGTTGGAGCATTCTTTGGCATTGCCTTTCTTTGGGATTGGAATGAAAACTGACCTTTTCCAGTCTTGTGGTCACTGCTGAGTTTTCCAAGTTTGCTGGCATATTGAGTGCAGAACTTTCACAGCATCATCTTTCAAGATTTGAAATAGCTCAACTGGAATTCCATCACCTCCACTAGTTTTGTTCATAGTGATGCTTTCTAAGGCCCACTTGACTTCACATTTCAAGATGTCTGGCTCTAGGTCAGTGATCACGTTATCATGATTATCTTGGTCGTGAACATCTTTTTTTTTACAGTTCTTCTGTGTATTCTTGCCACCTCTTCGTAATGTCTTCTGCTTCTATTAGGTCCATACAATTTCTGTCCGTTATCGAGCCCATCTTTGCATGAAATGTTCCCTTGGAATCTCTAATTTTCTTGAAGAGATCTCTTGTTTTTCCCATTTTGTTGTTTTCCTCTATTTCTTTGCATTGATCACTGAGAAAGGCTTTCTTATCTCTCCTTTCTATTCTTTGGAACTCTGCATTCAGATGCTTATTTCTTTCCTTTTCTCCTTTGCTTTTCCCTTCTTTTCTTTTCACAGCTATTTGTAAGGCCTCCTCAGACAGCCATTTTGCTTTTTTGCATTTCTTTTCCATGGGATGGTCTTGGTCCCTGTCTCCTGTACAATGTCAGGAACCTCGTCCAGAGTTCATCAGGCACTCTATCTATCAGATCTAGTCCCTTATATCTATTTCTCACTTCCACTGTATAATCATAAGGGATATGATTTAGGTCATATCTGAGTGGTCTAGTGGTTTTCCCTCCTTTCTTCAATTTAAGTCTGAATTTGGCAATAAGGAATTCATGATCTGAGCCACAGTCAGCTCCTGGTCTTCTTTTTGCTAACTATGCAAAGAAATAGAGGAAAACAACAGAATAGGAAAAACAAGAGATCTCTTCAAGAAAATTAGAGATTCCAAGGGAACATTTCATGCAAAGATGGGCTCAATAAAGGACAGAAATGGTATAGACCTAAGAGAAGCAGAAGATATTAAGAAGAGGTGGCAGGAATACATAGAAGAACTGTACAAAAAAGATCTTCAAGACCAAGATAGTCACGATAACGTGATCACTGACCTAGAGCCAGACATCTTGGAATGTGAAGTCAAGTGGGTCTTAGAAAGCATCACTACGAACAAAGCTAGTGGAGGTGATGGAATTCCAGTTGAGCTATTTCAAGTCTTGAAAGAAGATGCTGTGAAAGTGCTGCACTCAATATGCCAGCAGATTTGGAAAACTCAGCAGTGGCCACAGGACTGGAAGAGGTCAGTCTTCATTCCAATCCCAAAGAAAGGCAATGCCAAAGAATGCTCAAACTACCGGACAATTGCACTCATCTCACACGCTAGTAATGTCATGCTCAAAATTCCCCAAGCCAGGCATCAGCAGTATGTAAACCGTGAACTCCCAGATGTTCAAGCAGGTTTTAGAAAAGGCAGAGGCACCAGAGATCAAATTGCCAACATCCGCTGGATCATGGAGAAAGCAAGAGAGTTTCAGAAAAACATCTATTTCTGCTTCATTAACTATGCCAAAGCCTTTGACTGTGTGGATCACAATAAACTGTGGAACATTCTGAAAGAGATGGGAATCCCAGACCACCTGTCTTGCCTCTTGAGAAACCTGTATGCAGGTCAGGAAGCAACAGTTAGAACTGGACATGGAACAACAGACTGGTTCCAAATAGGAAAAGGTGTATGTCAAGGTTGTATATTGTCACCTTGCTTATTTAACTTATATGCAGAATACATCATGAGGAGCGCTGGGCTGGAAGAAGCACAAGCTGGAATCAAGATTGCTGGGAGAAATATCAATAACCTCAGATATGCAGATGACACTACCCTTATGGCAGAAAGTGAAGAGGAACTCAAAAGCCTCTTGATGAAAGTGAAAGAGGAGAGTGAAAAGGTTGGCTTGAAGCTCAACATTCAGGAAACAAAGATCATGGCATCTGGTCCCATCACTTCATGGGAAATAGATGGAAAAACAGTGGAAACAGTGTCAGACTTTATTTTTTTGGGCTCCAAAATCACTGCGGATGCTGATTGCACCCATGAAATTAAAAGACGCTTTCTCCTTGGAAGGAAAGTTATGACCAACCTTGATAGTATATTAAAAAGCAGAGACGTTACTTTGCCAACCAAGGTCCGTCTAGTCAAGGCAATGGTTTTTCCCGTGGTCATGTATGGATGTGAGAGTTGGACTTTGAAGAAAGCTGATCGCCGAAGAATCGATGCTTTTGAACTGTGGTGTTGGAGAAGACTCTTGAGAGTCCCTTATACTGCATGGAGATCCAACCAGCCCATTCTGGAGGAGATCAATCCTGGATGTTCATTGGAGGGACTGATGCTAAAGCTGAAACTGCAATACTTTGGCCACCTCATGCGACGAGTTGACTCACTGGAAAAGACTCTGCTGCTGGGAAAAGTTGGGGGCGGGAAGAGAAGGGGACGACGGAGAATGAGATGGCTGAATGGCATCACCAACTCTGTAGACATGAGTTTGAGTGAACTCCGAGAGTTGGTGATGGACAGGGAGGCCTGGCGTGCTGTGATTCATGGGGTCGTGGAGAGTCGGACATGACTGAGTGACTGAACTGACTGACTGAACTAACTGACCTTAAATGTAAATGGGCTGAATGCCCCAACCAAAAGACAAAGACTGGCTGAATGGATACACAAAGAAGATCCCTATATATGTTGTCTACAGGAGACCGACCTCGAAACGAGGAACATACACAGACTGAAAGGGAAGGGCTGGAAAAAATGTTCCACGCAAATATAGACCAAAAGAAAGCAGGAGTAGCAATACTCATATCAGATAAAATAGACTTTAAGACAACGGCTGTGAAAAGAGACACAGAAGGACACTACATGAAGATCAAAGGATCAATCCAAGAAGAAGATATAACAATTATAATTATATATGCACCCAACACAGGAGCACCACAATATGTAAGATAAATGTTAATAATTATGAAAGGGGAAATTAACAATAACACAATAATAGTCGGAGGCATTAATACCCCACTCACACCTATGGATAGACCAACTAAACAGAAAGTTAAGAAGGATACAGAAAAGTTTTCAAACCCTGGTCAGGGAACTAAGATCCCACAAACTCCATGGTGCTCCCAACCACAAAAAATTATCTGTCTGTGGTGATCCTGCTTATCATAATCACCAGGATTGGGCCACCTCCCCTTCCCTGCCCTTGGGAACACACTGCTGCAACCAATTTCTTACGATAACAGTGGCCTAATTGATATTTGGTCTGTTCCCTCCAAACATTATTTTAATCGTTGCGAGTGCTACCTGTGGGTTTTACTTGTATCAGCATTTTGTGCCTCCTGAGCACCTTTAGCTGACAGCATAGGCAAGTGATGCAAAAAAGCCCTTTATGACGTAGGTGGCCAGTAGGTGATTTCTGCCTACTTTTCTCAGGGGAAGTATGACATTCACCATCCCCATGTTGAACCCTCTTCCCATCTGGGTTCTAGCAATCTAGACCCCAATATCATTCCGCACCCCCCAAAAAGGCAGTAACACCACACCACTAATCCTTGCGCTGAGATCAATTGTTAAGCAGGGTTATCCATCTTCAGTGCAGAGTCCTGACCCAGTACAGACCTCTCCTCTCTGGTTAACTGGGGCCTGAGGGACTATCCCCCAATCTCTCGGGTCTCCACCTCCCTCCCCACTGAATAGCCCACCTCTTCTATCCCTTCACATCACAAAATATACACTCACACACAAATATCATCTTTGCACCATTTGATGTTTATTTGAATGGCAGCCATCAGTTTACTATGTTATTGTGAGAATCAGTCTTTTCCTGGTTGGTCAGTTGTAAGAAAGCACACTTCTGGAGAAACAATTCTAAACTGTCTGACCTTTGTGATTCAGTTACTGGCTGTCCATGTACTGCTCCAGGGTTTTTCATTCTGGGGTGACTGAGCTTACATTCTCTTTCGATTCTGCCTCTTTCTTGGATTCTGCCTTATGTTTTGGTACTTTCTTCGGCTTTGATCTGTCTCTTACATGCACAGGAACAGAAAAACCAGTTTCGTTTTCTTGTTTTCTTTACCTTCTTCGACTGAGTAGCATATGATCAGATTTTCTTTCTCAAAGTCCCTTGTAGAGGTCTTCTGAGCTTCAGGGTCATATTTCGTGCCTGGAAAGAAAAGAGAAGGGTATTAGTTTTGAGAAAAGAGTATAACAACTGATTTGGAAGGGAGATTTCATGAAAAAGTGATATGGACTGATGAGGGCTTTTGTGCCAGGCAAGGGCAGTGTAGATGTCTTGGGCAGCAAAGTCAATAGAGAACATGGGGAGCATAGATGGAGTCATCTTACCTTCACAATGCTTCTGTATCTCCGTTGACAACGGGTCGTCTTTCTTCATTTCATCCTTGAAACAAACCAGCAAACCACATTGCAACTCTTCTTGGCTTCTCTGGCCTCCTGGTTTCCTTACTCATGATAATCACAGGAAGTTGCCTAACCCAGAATCTTTGTCTCTGACCCCACTATATAAACCTTCTCAGGACAATGAGGAGCCACACCCTTCAATCTGATTGGTCAGCTAGTCACTCCCCCATCCAATGTTGTCCTTGGGACCTCAGACATCACAGTGAATCACTTTGCCCATCAACATGGGCTAGTGGAGGCTGAGGGAGGCCATAATACAACTTGCCCACTGCTGACACCTCTGTGTGTCTGATTCTGGGGTGTGGTGATTCAGGGGCATGTTGTTTATGTTCATGACCTTCAGACTTTCCTTCAGTGCCCTTTATTCTTAGACTTATATGTCTCCCTTCAACACTCCTGCCTCCTCCATCCCTGTTTGAACACTTTTCATCCCTTTTCAGCTCTTCAGAGTCCTCTAGTCACTTCATCTCTAGACCACCCTCTTCCTATTGGGGGTTTTTGAGGGATTTAAGGAACTTAAGACCAAGCACTTAACATGGAAAAAAGTAATTAAGAACATGTTGCATGTTTTTTTCTACTCCAATGAGCTTTAGAGACCCCCAAGATTTGGTGAATACTCAGTCTTTTGCCCCAAGGTCAATACACCGTCTCCATAAGATTACACATTAGAGCAAAGAAAGTGTTTAACGTCTCCTCCACTAATATTGTTGGGGACCCTTCAAATATCATACTGAGTAAGGAATCTCAAGTTGTCCCATCTACAAGAAATACATTCCTGAATAAAAAAGAAAAAGAAAAATAAGTAAGGTGCCCAAAGGCAAGAGTCACATGACCAGTGAACCAGCGTATCTTCATTGACAGTTATCATCATGTAGTGCCCAATGTGTAGATGAACAATAGCTGAGCAGGAGACATACCAGTAGGTACCTCATTGATAGTTGGTTTTTTTATGGGAGGGACCCAGGGATGCACTGTCCAATTGCTGAGCAAGACCTGTTGCTTAGTAACAGGATATGGAGAAGTAAGTCACAACAATGGCTACCTGCTAAGGGCTGTGCTCATTCTGCTCTGTTACATAAGGATACTTTGAGTCCAGTGTGCTGGAATCTTTTTGATGGACTCCTTTCCAACCTCAGATTTTGATTTCACATGCTTGTTTATCTTTTGTACAGCATTCTTTTCATTGTATTCCCAGGCATGCCTGTCAGCAGTGCTTATCTATATGCCCCTCCAACAGCTGCCATTGATCCCATGTGCCATATATTCTTCTTCTTCAGTCGCTCAGTCGTGTCCGACTCTCCGCGACCCCATGAATCATAGCACGCCAGGCCTCCCTGTCCATCACCAACTCCCGGAGTTCACTCAAACTCATGTCCACAGAGTCGGTGATGCCATCCAGCCATCTCATTCTCCGTCGTCCCCTTCTCCTCCCGCCCCCAACCTTTCCCAGCATCAGAGTCTTTTCCAGTGAGTCAACTCGTCGCATGAGGTGGCCAAAGTATTGCAGTTTCAGCTTTAGCATCAGCCCCTCCAATGAACATCCAGGATTGATCTCCTTTAGAATGGACTGGTTGGATCTCTTTGCAGTATAAGAGACTCTCATAGTATAGATAATATTTCAAACCCAACAAGAATGTGAAGGCCAGCCCACCTTGAGAACTACTTTGACAAACCTTAACATCACAGTGATTCTTATTCTATTCACAGGATAACAGAGCAGGATGATGGAAATTCAAAAAGTATAAAAATTAAATTCAGTTCAGTTCAGTTCAGTCACTCAGTCGTGTCTGACTCTCCGCGACCCCATGAATCACAGCACGCCAGGCCGGACACCAATAAGCATGTCAATAGAAATATATACTGTTAATATTTTCTCTTTGTAGTTCTACCTAAATGTTTCAAATATATATATTATATGTGTTATATAATGCTAGAATATATAATACACCTATATTTGGATGAGCATATATACATCAGTGAGTTTTCTTTAATTTATAGAAATTGAATCAAACTATATGCACTATTGTGGCCTTCCTTTTCTATACAATATGCTGGAAGAATTTTTCCATCTCAACAAACATGTATCTGCCATTATTTCTAAGGATTACTATAGTGTTCAAATGCTTGCTTATCCCATACTCCATGCGAGTACTTTGAAGAGAGGAACCATGTGTGCTTTGTTCACTGGTTGATTCCATATCTTTTCTGTTGGAAATAAGGCTGTAATACACATTGGAACTCATGTATCTTTTCAAACTGGTGTTCATTGTCTTCTTATATATACCTCGGAGTGGAATTGCTGAGTCAATTGGTAGTTCATTTTTTAGTTTTTTGAGAAACTTTCATGATGTTTTCCAAAACGACTGCACAAATTTACATTCCCACCAATTAAATACAAGGGCTTCCCTTCTTCACATCCTTGTCAACATTTGTTATTCTCAAATTTTTGAATTGATGATAGCCATTCTGTTGAGTGAGAGGTGATATCTACTTGTGATTTTGGTTTTAATTTCTCTGACAGTTTGTGATTTTCAGCATTTTTTCATGTGCCATCTGTATATCTTCTTTGGAGAAAATCAGATCTTCTCATTTGTTTGTTTGTTTGTTTGTTTTTTAATATTGAGTTGAATAATCTCTTTAGATAGTTGGGATATTAACCCCTTATAGTCATACTGTTTGCAAATACTTACTCCCTTTCAGTAGGTTTTCTTTTCACTTTGTCAGTGTTTTTGTTTGCTGTGAAAAAGCTTTTCAGTTTAATTAGATCTCATTTTTTTCCGTTGCTTCCTTTGCCTTAGGAGACAGGTGAGAAAAATGTTGCTACAAATTATGTCAAAGAGTGTTCTGCCTACATTTTCATCTAGGGGTTTCATAGTTTCCATTCTTTCATTTAGGGTTTAAATTCACCTTGATTTCATTTGTTTAATCATTTTTATGTAAGCTGAAACTCCAAAAGTTTTGCCACCTCATGCGACGAGTTCACTCACTGGAAAAGAGTCTGATGCTGGCAGGGATTGGGGGCGGGTGGAGAAGGGGACGACAGAAAATGAGATGGCTGGATGGCATCACCGACTCAATGGAGATGAGTATGAGTGAACTCTGGGAGTTGGCGTTGGACAGGGAGCCCTGCGTTGCTGTGATTCATGGGGTCGGAAGAGTCAGACACAACTGAGTGACCGAACTCAACTGAACTGAACTGATAGCTTTCTGTATATAGTACATGTCAACTGCAAGTAGTGACAGCTTTACTTCTTCCTTCCTATTTCGAAGACTTTTATTTATTTTCTTTGAATTGTTCCTGTGCCTAGTACTTCTAGTGTTGTAGAAGTGGCAAGAGTGGCATCTGTGTCTTGTTCCTGAATTAGAGGGATACCTTTCAGCCTTTTACCATTGAATATGATATCATCTCTGTTTATTATAAATCATCTTTATTATGTTCAGACGACCACATGGACTGTACAGCCCATGGAATTCTCTGGACCAGAGTACTGGAGTGGGCACCATGCGACTTCCACTTTCACTTTCAATATGTTCAGATGTATTCCCTCCATATCAAGTATGGTGGGAGTTTTTGAAATGAATGAATATTGAATTTTGCCAAATGCTGTACAGCATCTGTTGAGATGATCATGAGATTTTGTCCTTCTCTTTCCTAATGCGGTGTACCACACTGACTAGTTTGCAGATATTGACCATCCTTGTGCCCCTGGAATAAGTCCATCTTGATCATGGTATATGATGGTTTCAATGTGATGTTGAATTTGGTTCTCTCATATTGTGTTAAGAATATTCACATCTATATTCAACAGAAATATTGGCACTGAATTTTCTTTCTTGGTGGTGTCTTTGTCTGGTTTTGGTGTTAGGAAAATAATAACTTCATAAAAAAATTGGGAGTACTTTATTTTCTCAATTTTTTGGAATAGTTTGAGAATGTTGGGTATAAGCTCTTCTGTATATGTTTGTAAACGTTCTGCTGTGAAGCTGTGTGGTCCTGAACTTCATTTTACTAAGAGATTTTTTATTATAAATTCAATTTCACTACTATTGTTTCAGCCATTCAGATTACACATTTCTTCTTGATTCAGTTTTGTAAGGTCGTATAGTCCTAGAGATTTGTCAGTTTCTTCTAGGTTGTTAAATTGTTTGGCATATAACTCTTTGTAGTATCCTCTTATGATTTTTCCCTATTACTGTGATGTTGTCTGTAATGGTTCCTTTGCATTTATTTGTTTCAGTCATCTATCTTTTATTTTTGATGAAGCTGGATAAAGACTTAATTATTTTGTTGATCTTTTCAAAAAATATCTTTTCACTTAACTGATATTTTTTTACTTTAGGAAAGGGGAAGTCTCAATTTTATTAATATCCTCTCTGATCTTTAATTTTGCCTTCATTTTGAGGATTTGGGGCTTTATTTATTCTTCTTTTTCTGCTTCATTTATATAGTAAGTTAAGTTGTTTATTTCAGTTTCTCCCCCTCCTTGAGGGAAGAATCTGGCCCTATACAATTTCCCCTAGATCTGCTTTTGCTAAATCCAATAGATTTTGGTAAGTTGGTGTTTTTATTAGTCTCAAAGTATTTTGTGATTCCCTTTTTTTTATTTCTTCCTTACCTCATTGGTATTTAGTAGCATGTTGTTTCATCTCCATATGTTTGTGCTTGTCCCATATTCCCCTCCTGTAATTGATTTCTTATTTTGTACCATTGTGGTCAGAAGTATTGCTTGAGAAATTTCTGTCTTCTAAAAAGTGTTGAGACTTGTTTTGTGGCCAGCATTTGATCATCACTGAAAAAATACCCTGTGCACACTTGAAGGTGTGTATTCTGCTATTTTGGGATAGACTGTGCCAGGTGGCTCAGAGTTAAAGGATCTACCTGCAACGCAGAAGATGCAGATTTGATCCCTGGGTCAGCAAGATCCCCTGGAATAGGAACTGCAATAAACTCCAGTGTTCTTGTCTGGGAAATCCCATGGACAGAAGAGCCTAGAGGGCTATAGACCATGGGGTTTCAAAAGAGTCAGACTACTTACCAACTGCAGAACAACAACAAATGCTGTCCAGTTCAGTCTCTAAATCGTGTCCAACTCTTTACGACCCCATGAATCACAGCACGCCAGGCCTCCCTGTCCATCAGCAAGTCTCAGAGTTCACTCAAACTCATGTCCATTGTGTCGGTGATGTCATCCAGCCATCACATTCTCTGTCGTCCCCGTCTTCTCCCACCCTCAATTATTCCTAGCATCAGACTCTTTTCCAGTGAGTCAACTCGTCACATGCGGTGACCAAAGTATTGGAGTTTCAGCTTTTGCATCAGTCCTTCCAATGAACACCCAGGATTGATCTCCTTTAGAGTGGACTGGTTGGATCTTCTTGCAGTCCAAGGGACTCTCAAGAGTCTTTTCCAGCACCACTGTTCAAAAGCATCAATTCTTCGGTGATCAGCTTTCTTCACAGTCGAACTCTCACATCCATACATGATCACTGGAAAAATCATAGCCTTGACTAGATAAACCTTTGTTGGCAAAGTAACATCTCTGCTTTTTAATATGCTATCTAGATTGATCATAACTTTCCTTCCAAGGTGTAAGCGCCTTTTAATTTCATGGCTGCAATCAGCATTTGCAGTGATTTTGGAGCCCCCCAAATTAAAGTCTGACACTGTTTCTATTAATTTCAACTACTCTAATCTGTAATTTAAGACCACAGTTTTCTTATTGCTTTTCTATCAGAATGCTCTGACCATTGATGTAGTAGTGTGTTGAATGTAGGTAGCGTTTAATTTGCAATTCACTTGTCTTTTAATTTTCATACTAGATTAACTACTTGGTTGATCCACAGCCTTTACTATGTGTGTGTACTGGTACAAGTTTTTCTCTTTTCTGTAGATTTTTACTTCTTTATCCACTTAAAGAAGACTTTAATATTTCCTTCCAGAGTTGGTTTAGTATGGATAAGCTCTTAGGTTTTGCTTGTCTGAGAAGTTCTTCTCTCCAATACTGGATGATAATCTTGTTGGATAGAGTATTATAGGTTGCAATTTTCCCTTTCAGCACATTAAATATACATTTTCACCCCTTTCTCTCTGTCTTTTTCCTTCTACTACCCCAATAAAATGAATGTTAGTATACTTGATGTTGTCTAGAAGTCTCTTAAAATTGTTCTCCTATTTAACTTATTTTTCATTTTGCTTTTCCTATTGGGTGATTTCCAAAATTTTAGTTTCCAGATTAACTTTGCTTCTTGTGTATTGGCAACTCTCATTTTGTTGCGAGGTGGGGCAATAGAGAGAGAGGCCAGACTCAGTGCCAGGTATGAACCCGGACTTCTCCTGTGCTCAGTAGCCAACCCTGCCTATTGGGGTGTTAGGCTGAGTATCCAGTTGATGGTACAGAAGCCCTGAGTTTCAGGTCCATGCTGATTCCATTTCATGTAAGTGTGTGCTGTATCCCCTTCCAGCATTGGAAATTTTGCCCCCAAAAAAAGAAGTGCTGGAGCAAGAAGGGGTGCCCAGTATGGGCTTGGGTGCATACTAGGACTGTCCCAGCACATAAGTCAGAGTTCCAGATACTCCCACTGTGCCACCTCCATTAGCACTGCTAATGGATGCTCTCAAGTTACTCAGATGTAGGCTAGATCTGAGTTGGCTCCACTGCTGGCACCTGTACATTCTTCTCAGCCTTGGAAGCCTTTGCCATAGTTGTGGGAAGGGATGTTCTATGAAATAAGTAGGGCTGGAATAGGCATTCAGAGTGGGTTAGGTCATGACCTGGCATTGTTATGGGGAAATAGCTAGCATCCTGTGTAATTTCAACATGTTTCCTCTGCCTTGCTTTGTGAGTAAGCAAACGTGTGGTTGCCTCCACAAACTCTTCACATAGAGATTAAAAAATAAATAAATGCCCACTAAGCCAAACAAAAGAGGAAGAGATAGGTAATCTACCTAATGAAGAATTACGAATAATGATAGTGTAAATCAACAAAAATCTTGAAAACAAAATATACTTACAGATAAATAGCCTGGAGACAAGGATCGAGAAGATGCAAGAAATGTTTAACAAGCAGCTAGAAGAAATAAAAAAGAGTCCATACATAAGGAATAATGCAATAGATGAGATCCAAAACACTCTGGAAGGAACCAACATTAGAATAACAGAGGCAGAAGATAGGATATGTGAGATAGAAGATAGAATGGTAGAAATAAATGAAAGAGAGAGGAAAAAAGAAAAACGAATTAAAAGAAATGAGGACAATCTCAAAGACCTCTGGGACAATGTTAAGCACCCCAACGTTTGAATTATAGGAGTCCCAGAAGAGGAAGACAAAAAGAAAGACCACGGGAAAATACTTGAGGAGATGATACTTGAAAAGTTCCCTAAAATGCGGAAGGAAATAATCACCCAAGTCCAAGAATCCCAGAGCGTCCTAAACAAGAAAAAAGCAATGCTAAACACCACAGGAAAAATATAAATAAAATTAAGAAAGATCAAAGACAAGAACAATGTTAAAAGAAGCAAGGGAAAAAGAGCAAATAACACACAAGGGGATTCCTAAAAGGATAACAGCTGATCTTTCATTAGAAACTCTTCAGGATAGGAGGGAATGGCAGGGCATACTTACAGTGATGAATGAAAACAGCCTACAGGCCAGATAACTGTACCCAGCAAGGATCTCATTCAAATATGAAGCAGAAATCAAAAGCTTTACACACAAGCAAAAGCTGAGAGAATTCAGCATCACAAAACCAGCTCTCCAACAAATACTAAAGGACCTTCCCTAGATAGGAAGCAGAAAAAGGGGATATAAACCCAAACCCTAAACAATAAAGTAAATGGCAACGGGATCATACTTATCAATAATGACCTTAAATGTAAATGGGTTGAATGCCTCAACCAAAACACAAAGCCTGGCTGAGGGATACAGAAAAAAGCTCCCTCTATATGTTGTCTACAAGAGACCCACCTCAAAACGAGGGACACATACAGACTGAAAGAGATGGGCTGGAAAAACCTATTTCACACATATAGAGACCAAAAGAAAGCAGGAGTAGCAATACTCATATCATGTAAAATACCCTTTAAAACAAAGGATGTGTAAAGAGACAAAGAAGGACACTACATGGTGATCAAAGGATCAATCCAAAAAGAAGATATAAAAATTATAAATATATATGCACCGAACACAGGAATATCACAATATGTAAGACAAATGTTAATAATTATGAAAGGGGACATTAACAATAACACAATAAGAGTGGGAAACTTTAATACTCCACTCACACCTATGGATAGTTCGATTAAACAGAAAATTTACAAGGAAACACAAACGTTTTCAATCCCTGGTCAGGGAACTAAGATCCCATAAACTGCATGGTGCCCCCCACCCCCAAAAAATTATCTGTCTGTGGTGATCCTGTTTGTCATATACACCGAGATTGGGACACCTTCCACTGCCCTGCCATTGGGAACACACTGTTCCCACCAATTTCTTAGGATAACAGTGGCATAATTGATATTTGGTCTGTTCCCTCCAAACATTATTTAATCTTTGGGAGTGCTAGATGTGGGTTTTAGTTGTATCAGCATTCTGTGCCTACTGAGCACCTTTAGCTGACAGCATAGGCGAGTGATGCAATAAAGCCCTTTATGACATAGGTGGCCAGGAATTGATTTCTGCCTGCTTTTCTCAGGGGAATTATGACATTCACCATCCCCATGTTGAACCCTTTTCCCATCTGGGTTCTGGTCTTCTAGACCCTAATATCATTCCACACTGCAAGCAAAGGCAGGAACACCACACCACTAATGCTTGCCGCTGAGATCAATTGTAAAGCAGGGTTATCCATCTTCAGTGCAGACTCCTGACCCAGTCCAGACCTCTACTCTCTGGCTAATTGGGGGGCTGAGGGTCTGTTCCCCAATCTCCCGGGACTCCACACCACTCCCCACTAAGGTGCCCACCTCCTTCCCCTCCCTTCCCATCAGAAAATTCAGACACACACACACACACACACAAAAGACACAATTATCATCTTTTCATCATTTGATGTTTATTTTAATGGCAGCCATCAGTTTACTCTCTTAGTGTGAGAGTCCGTCTTTTTCTGGTTGGTCATTTGTAAGAATGCAGACCTCTGGAGAAACAATTCTAAACTGTCTGATCTTTGGTATTCAGTTTCTGGCTGCCCAGGTTGTACTTCTCCAAGGTCTCTCATTCTGTGGCAGCTGAGTTTATCTTCTCTTTCAATTCTGCCTCCTTCTTGGACTCTGCCTCATATTTTGGTAACTTTTTCTGCATTGATTCAGTGTCTCAAGTGCACAGGAACAGAAAAAGCATTTTGGATTTCTTGTTTTCTTCACCTTCTTCGACTGAGAGGCATATGATAGGATTTTCTTTCTCAAAGTCCCTTGTAGAGGTCTTCTGACCCTCATGGTTGTATTTCGTGCCTGGAAAGAAAAGAGAAGGGTATTAGTTTTGAGGAAAGAGTATAACAACTGAGTTGGAAGGGAGATTTCATGAAAAAGGGATATGGGCATTAGGGCTTTTGTGCCAGGCAAGGGCAATGTAGAGGTCTTGGGAAGCAAAGTCAATGGAGAACACGGGGAGCATAGATGGAGTCATCTTAACTTCACACTGCCTCTGTATCTCCGTTGACAATGGGTCGTCTTTCTTGTTTTCATCCTTGAAGCAAACCGCGTTGCAACACTTCTTGGCTTTTTTGACTTCCTGGTTCGCTTACTCATGATGGCCCCACGACCTGGCCTAACCCAGAATCTCTGCCTCTGTCCCCCATATATATACCTTCTCAGGACAATGAGGAGCCACACCCTTCGATCTGATTGGTCAGTTAGGCACTCCCCCAGCCAATGTTGGCCTTGGGATCTTAGATATCATAATGAACCACTTTGCCTATCAACATGGGCTAGTGGATGCTGAGAGAGCCCATGATGCAACTTACCCACTGCTGACACCTCTGTGTGTATGATTCTGGGGAGTGGCGATTCAGGGGCATGGTGTTTCTTCTCATGACCTTCAGACGTTTCTTCAGTGCCCTTTATTCTTTGACTTATATGTCTCCCTTCAACACTCCTAGCTCTTGCATCCCTGTATGAACACTTTTCATCCCATTCCAGCACTTCAGTGTCCTCTTGTCACTTCATCTCTAGACCACCCTCTTCCTATTGGGGGTTCTTTAGGGGCTTAAAGAACTGAAGAGCAAGCATTTAACATTGAAACAGGCAATTTAGAACATGCTGTATGTTTTTTCTACTCCAATGAGCTTTAGAGACCACAAGGTTTGATGTATCCTCAGTCTGTTGTCCCAAAGTTAATACACCATGTCCATAAGATTACACATCAGAGCAAAGAAAGTGTTCAATGTCTTCTCCACTAATTTTTTTGGGGACACTTCAACTCTCCTATTGAGTAGGGAAACTCAACTTGCCACATGTACCAGAAATTCATCCCTGATTAAAAAAAAAAAAAAAGTAAGGTGTTCAAAGGCAAGAGTCACATGACCCCTGCACCACGGACTCACTGAATCACGGACTGAATCACTTCCCCAATGGTCCCTCTTTGACAGTTCTCATCAGGTAGGGCCCACTGTGTAGCTGACCAATAGCTGAGCAGATGACGTACCAGTAAGTACCTCACTGATAGTTGGTTGCTTATGGGCGGGGCCCAGGGTTGCACTGTCCAATTTCTGAGCATGACCTGTTGTTTATTAACAGGATGTGGAGTAATAAGGCACATAATTTATTTATGCCCTAATTTTTAAGACTTCTTTCCTCTACTTACCCTGGGATTCTTCATTTCTTCCTTTTCTAGCTCTTTATATGTAGAGTTAAGTTATTTAGTTGACTTTTTTCTTGTTTCTTGACGTGTGCCTATATTGCTATGAAACTTCCCCTTAGCACTGTTCTTACATTGTCCCAGAGGTTTTGGGTTGTTGTGTTTTTATTTTCATTCATTTCTATGCATATTCTCATTTCTCTTTTGATTTCTTCTATGATTTTTTTTGTTATTCAGCAGTGTGTTGTTCAGCCTCCATATGTTGGCATTTTTAATAGTTTTTCTCCTGTAATTGAGTGTTGAAGGGAGACATATAAGTCAAAGAATAAAGGGCACTGAAGGAACGTCTGAAGGTCATGCAGTAATCTTACTGCATTTTGGTCATAAAAGATGCTTGGAATGATTTCAATTTTTTGTGAATTTACCAAGGCTAGATTTATGGCCCAGGATGTGATCTATCCTGGAAAAGATTCTGTGTGCACTTGAGAAAAAGGTGAGATTCATTGTTTTCGGGTGAAATATCCTATTAGGTCTAACTGGTCTATTGTATCATTTAAAGTTTGTGTTTCCTTGTTAATTTTCTGTTTAGTTGATCTATTCATAGCTGTGAGTGGGGTATTAAAGTCTCCCACTATTATTGTGTTGTTTTTAATTTCCCCTTTCATACTTGTTAGTAATTGTCTTACATATTGCGTTGCTCCAATGTTGGGTGCATAAATACTTACAAATGTTATATCTTCTTCTTGGATTGAGGCTTTGATCATTATGTAGTTTCCTTCTTTGTCTCTTTTCACAGACTTTGTTTTAAAGTCTATTTTATCTGATACGAGTACTGCTACTCCTGTTTTCTTTTGGTCTCTCTTTGCGTGGAATATCTTTTTCCAGCCCTTCACTGTCAGCCTGTATATGTCCCTCGTTTTGAGGTAGGTCTCTTGTAGACAACATATACGGGGGTCTTGTTTTTGTATCTACTCAGCCAGCCTTGGTCTTTTGGTTGGGGCATTCAACCCATTTAAATTTAAGGTGATTATTGATAAGTATGATCCCGTTGCCATTTTCTTTATTGCTTTGGGTTCAAGTTTATACACTCTTTCTGTGTTTCCTGTCTAGAGAAGGTCCTTTAGCATTTGTTGGAGAGCTGGTTTGGTGATGCTGATTTCTCTCAGCTTTTGCTTTTCTGTAAAGCTTTAGATTTCTCCTTCATATTTGAATGAGATCCTTGCTTGGTATAGAAATCTGGGCTGTAGGTTACTTTCTTTCATCACTTTAAGTATGTCTTGCCATTCCCTCCTGGCCTGAAGAGTTTCTGTTGAAAGATCAGCTGTTATCTTTATGGGAATCCACTTGTGTGTTATTTGTTGCTTTTCCCTTGCTGCTTTTAATATTTGTTCTTTGTGTTTGATCTTTGTTAATTTGATTAATATGTGTCTTGGTGTATTTCACCTTTGGTTTTTCCTGTTAGGGACTCTCTGGGTTTCTTGGACTTCGGTGATTATTTCCCTCCCCATTTTAGGGAATTTTTTAAACTATTATCTCCTCAAGTATTCTCTCATGGTCTTTCTTTTTGTCTTCTTCTTCTGGGACTCCTATGATTCGAGTGTTGGGGCGCTTAACATTGTCCCAGAGGTCTCTAATATTGTCCTCATTTCTTTTAATTCGTTTTACTTTTTCCCTCTCTGTTTCATTTATTTCTACAATTCTAGCTCGCTTATCCCTCTTCTGCCTCCGTTATTCTACGGTTTTTTCCCTCCAAAGTGTTTCTGACCTCATCTATTGCATTATTCATTGTATATAGACTCTTTTTTATTTCCATTAAATCCTTATTAAAACTTTCTCGCATCTTCTCAATCCTTCTCTCCAAGTTATTTATCTGTAACTCCATTTTGATTTCCGGATTTTGAATCATTTTTGCTATTAAAATTCAAAATTCTTTATCAGGTAAATTCCCTATATCTTCCTCTTTTGTTTGTGTTGGGGGTCATTTATCCTGTTCCTTTACTTGCTGGGTATTTCTCTGCCTCTTCATCTTACTTATATTGCTGTGCTTGGGGTGGCCTTTCGTCTTTTGACTGTTGGTGGAGTTTCTTAATTATGTAGTTTCCTCACTGTGTGTGCGTTTGGACAGGTGGCTTTTCAAGCTTCCCTGGTTAGGGAAGCTTGTGTCAGTGTTCTGGTGGGTGGAGCTGGATTTCTTGTCTCTGGAGTGTAATAAAGTTTCCAGTAGTGAGTTTGAGATGTCAATGGGCTTGGATTGGCTTTGGGAAGTGTGTATATTGAAGTTCAGGTCTATTCTCCTGTGTTGCTGGCCAATTTGCGTGGTATGTCTTTCTCTGAAACTTGTTGAGTCTTGAGTGGTGCCTGGTTTCAGTGTATGTATGAAGGCATTTGATGGGCTCCTAACAGTTAATGTTTCCTGGAACAGGAGATCTCTGGTGTTCTCAGGATTTGGACTTAAGCCTCTGTCTCTGCTTTTCGGTCTTATTCTTGCAGTAGGCTCAAGACTTCTCCATCTGTCACATCCAAGGCAGTTCTTTTTGTTTAAGCTCTTCTGTTTACTGGTCTCTTCCGTGTATAATTCCCGCCCTGATACACGGGTGTGATGGTGGACATTTTATTTTTATTTTTTTAGAATTTCAAACGTCTTAGTTTATTGTAGACCATTGCTTTAAAAAATATTTACTTTGGTTCTTTTCCTACATTATTTCAAAAGTAATGTGACTTCATTGTAAACTGTTTAGAATGCTCAGATAATCAGAACAAAAATCACCGTTCTGTCCGCATCCTTCCAGTTTTAAACATGTATATATTTGTACCAAACGGGAATTGGTGTATACATTTTTTTGCAAACAGCCCCTACATCTATTTCACAATGTTCATCTGTACATAATGTTTTTTTTTCCATTCTTTTTTTAAAATTTTTTCAAAAACAATTTTACAAATCTTTACTTAAAACAACCATATTCTAAAATGGAGTAACTTTGGTTTTATGAGCAGCAAGCAAAGTACAGAAGCAAAAATGCATTACAGGAGCATTAAGTTCTACATTAGGTCACAGTGTCTAATCTGAAATCACACCCATAATATAATTTTTCAGGATATCTGGGAAACAGTTATTTCCCAGGATGTCTGAACCATAGCTACTCTATTTTGACTTTTAGTTGTAAAAAAAAAAAAATTTAATAGCCAAAGCAGATTTCACCATTAACGACGTCAGTGTTTTTCTAGGTATGAGAAAATGCAAGAATTGGGACTCATAAAACCTTTTTCTGAAAAGATCTAACTATCTGAAGGCCTGTTCTGCCAGTTTTTTTTTTTTTTTTCCAGAGCACAGAGTGCCTCATTCCTGATTTTCCCCCTGAACTTCTTTCATGGGGTGTTGAAGGTCAGCAGCTTGCAATGGTCATGATGTAATCTTTGTAGAGGCAGCTGGCAAGTACCAAATTCCAGTCAGCAGGGTCCCTTCATAGCCACATATCTGACCATGTGACACCATTTCATGGCCATTGTGTTCCGCGGTGCTGGGAAGGCTCTTTCCCAGGTCTAGGGAAGTGATGGGCCACTCAGTGGGTTAAAATTGGATCAGGCCTTGCAAGAAGCAAAAGTCTCTGGACCACTGTTTCTTACTAGCCTCCTGGTGCAGGAAAATATTTCCTCTTGTTGCGTTTTCCCATACCCAGAGTCACATTATTACAATTATTGAACTCATATGGAACTGTCAGTTTAGCATTATATCACAGGCTCAGTGATACAAGTGACATAGAAAATAATATAGCCATAGGTAGCAGTTATTAGTAAAATAAGAATTATATGTCAAGAACTTTCATTAGATAAAGCCTGGTATACCCCAAGTCACCTGACTTGATTCGTTAAATGATTATAGTCTTGTGTTAATCTCCTGGTTGTACATTATGGAGCATTCGACCTTTATCTGAAGATTGGTTACTGATATAAGCCTTAGAAATTAACCTAGAGTGTCCTTTTTAATAACTTAATTAAATCTTTTAGCAGTATCACGTAACAAGGAAATGTCTCAGCAGTGAGTCTTAGTAAACACTAGGCATTAACAAAACTAGACACTTAGTTTAACAACTTACAAAACTTAATATTCCATGATTTTTCATTATGGAGGCCCTGTAGCCAGGGAGGCTTTAACCCATCAAATAAAAAATGAGGTTTGTCAGGGAGCTGGGAAAAGCCAAGCAGCCAACTTGGATTTCCCATAGCCCTGACTCTGATTTCCAGCTCTTGCTTTTAATTTTTCAGTTTAGAAGCAGACTGTTGCCATGGTTTAAGGACATTAGGATGGCACAAGTCCAACAGAATTTTTGTATAAGCAGAATGAATTTTTACATGTCTACAAACCCGACAATTGGATTAGTTTCTAAAACTGGCATAGGATCAGGCCTATGCTAGAAAAGCATTTGATTTACATGCAGAGGGCTAAGAAGTCAAGAAAACATTAGAAATGATCGTACGAATCAGGTCCAACATCTTGGGCAAGCTGTCTACCTCTGATGTCGTCGTCTTCTCATCCAGGTGTAGTGTAGTTTCTTTTGAAAAAAGTCCTTCCATCCAGGTTGGAGACAGTCCTTTAAATTATGTCTTTTTTTTTTTTTTTTTTGGTGGTGGACATTTTAGTAGGTTCACCTGTTCTGACTTGCTGTGTGGAGGGAGGGACTTTGCTAGCAAATATCCCTGGTGTCTGTGGAAAGTGGGCGCAGTGTCTCGACTACACTGGGATTGCCCCGGCTTGTGGTGTGTGTGCTTTCCCTGTTTATGTTGCTCAGGTTCTAGGTTGCTCTGTCGGGAACTGATCGCGGCCGGCACTGGGTTGCTTGCACTTCCCAAGTCTAAACGGCTCAGGTTCAGGTCCTCGGGTAATTCACAAAGGTGCAGTCTTGTTTGGGCCTGCGTTTTGTGCCTTCCCCGGTCCGAGCAGCTCAGTTGACCAGACTTTTGGCGAGCACAGTCGCTGTGACTTATCGCCTCCCCAGGCCCTGCCACTCGGTTTGCTGGGTGTACAACCGTCACAACTTCTCGGGCGGTATTGACCGGCCCGAACCCAAGAAGTCTTGGATAGCAAGGAAGCCTGTCTGTAGCTTGGTATGGGAAGCCTCTTGTGGGCCACGGCTGCCCCTTTCAGCGCTTGCTGTCCTCCCTGCCTGTCCTGGCGGGGGCTGGGGGATGGGCTGATAACAGCCAGCTCCCTCTGCTCAGTCCTTTGTTCTGTGAGTGGGGCTGGTGGAGTCTTAGGTTGGGGCTTTTCACCTTTTCACAGGCTTTTCTCCTTTTCGCAGGCTTCTTGCCTTTTAGCTGCACAGTCTGCTTAGCTGTCTCCAGTTAACACACTCATATTGCCCTCAGGGCATTCAGGTCCAGTCCTCTCTCTAAGCACTGCCGCCCAGGACTTGCTGCCCAGCCTCCGCTTGGTAGTGGGGGTGCAGGTGGTTGTGCCTCTTCTCCACAGAGAGTTTCCTCTGAGCAATTAGTCTGGGGGTTTTAATTATTTATTTCTTTTCTCTACTGGTTATGTGGCCATCTGAGGTTCCAAAGCTGGCCACAGACTCGACAGTGACTGTTTCCAGGCGTTGAGAAAATTCTCTCTCTTTTTTAAGCCTCCCTTCCCGGGACGGAGCTCCGACCCTCCATCTTTTGTCTCTCTCGATTTTTTTTTTTTTTTGCCTTTTCTTTTTAATTGGAGGCTAATTATTTTACAGTATTATATTGGTTGGTTTTGCCATACATAGACATGAATCCGCCCCGGGTGTATATGAGTTCCCCTTTCTGAACCCCCCTCCCACATCCCTCCTCTCCTTATCCTCCCTCTGGGTCATCCCCGCACACCAGCACCGAGCATCCTGTGTCAAGCATTGACCCTGAACTAGAGATTCGTTTCACATATGATAATATACATGTTTCAATGACATTCTCCCAAATCATCCCACCCTCACCCTCTTCCACAAAGTCCCAAAGACTGTTCTATACATCTGTGTCTATTTTGTTGTCTCGTATACAGGGTTATCATTTCCATCTTTCTGAATTCCATATATATGTGTTAGTATACTGTATTGGTGTATTTCTTTCTGACTTACTTCACTATGTATAATAAGCTCCAGTTTCATCCACCTCATTAGAACTGATTCAAATGCATTCTTTTTAATGGCTGAGTAATACTCTCTTTTGTATATGTACCAAAGCTTTCTTATCCATTCATCTGCAGATGGACCTCTAGGTTGCTTCCATGTCCTGGCTATTATAAACAGTGCTGCGATGAATATTGGAGTACATGTGTCTCTTTCAATTCTGGTTTCCTCAGTGTGTATGCCCAGGACTGTGATTGCTGGATCATATGGCAGTGCTATTTCCAGTTTTTTAAGGAATCTCCACACTGTTCTCCATAGTGGCTGTACTACTTTGCATTCCCACCAACAGTGTAAGAGGGTTCCTTTCTCTCCACACCCTCTCCCGCATTTATTGCATGTAGACTTTTGGATAGCAGCCATTCTGACCGGTGTGTAATAGTATCTAATTGTGGTTTTGATTTGCATTTCTCTGATTATGAGGAATGTTGAGCATCTTTTCATGTGTTTGTTAGGCATCTCTATGTCTGCTTTAGTTCTTTGGCCCATTTTTTTGAATGGGTCGTTTATTTTTCTGGAATTGAGCTACAGGTGCTGCTTGTATATTTTGGAGATTAATTCTTTGTCAGTACATTCATTTGCTATTATTTTCTCCCGTTCTGAAGCCTGTCTTTTCACCTTGCTTATAGTTTCCTTTGCTGTGCAGAAGCTTTTAATTTTAATTAGGTCCCATTTGTTTAATTTTGCTTTTAATTCCAATATTCTTGGAGGTGGGTCATAGATGATCCTGCTGTGATTTATGTCAGAGAGTGTTTTGCCTATGTTCCCCTCTAGGAGTTTTATAGTTTCTGGTCTTACATTTAGATCTTTAATCCATTTTGATTTTTATCTTTCCTACCTCCTTTTGAAGACAATGGGTTGCTTTTCTGGGTGCCTGATGTCCTCTGCTGGCATTCAGAAAATGTTTTGTGGAATTTACTCAGCGTTCAAATGTTCTTTTGCTGAATTTGTGAGGGAGAAAATGGTCGCCCTGTCCTATTCCTATGCCGTCTACTCAGGAGTGGATATTAACCCCTAATAGTCATATCACTTGCAAATATTTACTCACATTCTGTAGGTTGTCTTTCCATTTCCTCAGTATTTCCATTTGCTGTGCAAAAGCTTTTAAGTTTAATTAGATTTCAATTTTTTCCTTTGCTTCATTTGCCTCAGGAGACAGGTGAAAAAAATGTTGCTATGAAATATGTCAAAGAATATTCAGCCTACATTTTCTTCTAGGAGTTTCATAGTTTCCAGTCTTTCATTTAGGGTTTTAATACACCTTGATTTCATTTGTTTAATCATTTTTTTGTAAGCTGAAACTCCAATACTTGGCCACCTCATGCGATGAGTTGAGTCACTGGAAAAGACTCTGATGCTGGGAGGGATTGGGGGCAGGAGGAGAAGGCAACGACAGAGAAGGAGATGGCTGGATGGCATCATCGACTCGATGGACATGAGTTTGCGTGAACTCCAGGAGTTGGTGTTGGACAGGGAGGCCTAGCGTGCTGTTATTCATGGTGTCGCAAAGAGTCGGACACGTCTGAGTGACTGAACTGAACTGAACTGATAGCTTTCTGTATATAGTATCATGTCAACTGCAAGTAGTGACAGTTTTACTTCTTCCTTCCAATTTGGATGACTTATTTATTTTTTTTTTTGAATGATTGCTGTGTCTAGTACTTCTAGTGTTTTAGAAGTGGCAAGAGTGGGCATCTGTGTCTTGTTCCTGATTTAGAGCGATAGCTTTCAGCTTTCTGCCACTGAATAGGATATCATCTCTGTTTGTTATAAATCACCTTTATTATGTTCAGAGGACCACATGGACAATACAGTCCATGGAATTCTCTAAGCCAGAGAACTGGAATGGGCACAGTGCGATTTCCACTTTCACTTTCATTATGTTCAGATATATTGCCTCCATAACAAGTATGATGAGAGTTTTTGAAGTGAATGAATATTGAATTTTGCAAAATGCTTTTAGAGCATTTGTTGAGATGATCATGTGATTTTTTTCCTTCTCTCTCCTAATGTTGTGTACCATACTAATTTGCAGATATTTAATCATCCTTGTACCCCTGGAATAAGTCCATCTTGATCATGGTATATGATGATTTCAAAGTGATGTTGAAATTGGAACTCTCATATTTTGTTAAGAATATTCACATCTACATTCAAGAGAAATATTGGCAATGAGTTTTCTTTTTTGGTGGTGACTTTGGTTTTTGTGTTAGCAAACTAATAGCTTCATAAAAATTTGAGAGTACTTCATTTTCTTAATTTTTTGGAATAGTTTGTGAATGTTGTGTATAAGCTCTTCTGTATATGTTTGTAAACATGCTTCTGTGAAGCAGTGTGGTCCTGAACTTTATTTTATTAAGAGATATTTATTATAAATTCAATTTCTCTACTAGTGTTTCAAGTATTCAGATTATACATTCCTTCCTGATTCAGTTTTGAAAGGTTGTATGGTCCTAAAAATTTGTCAGTTTCTTCTAGATTGTCCAACTGTTTGGCATATAATTATTTGTAGTATCCTATTATGATTTTTCCCTATTGCTGTGATGTTGGCTGTAATGTCTCCTTTGTATTTGTTTATTTGAATCATCTATCTTTTATTTTTGATGAAACTGGCTAAAGAATTAATTATTCTGTCTATTTTTTCAAAAATATTTACACTTATATGATATTTTTTTACTTTAGAAAAGGGGATGTCTCAATTTCATTAATGTCCTCTGTGATCTTTATTATTGCCTTCATTATGAGGATTTAGGGCTATATTTATTCCACTTTTTCTACTTCGTTTATATAGTAAGTTTGGTGATTTATTTTAGTTTCTCCCCCACCTTGAGGCAAGCATCTGTCACTATACAATTTCCACTAGAGCAGCTTTTGCTAAATCCAATAGATTTTGGAAAGTTGGTGTTTTTATTAGTCTCAAAATATTTTCTGATTCCCTTTTTTATTTCTTCATTAGATCATAAGTATTTAGTAGCATGTTTTTTGGTCTGCATATGTTTGTGTTTGTCCCATATTGATTGGCCCCTCTTGTAATTGATTTCTTATTTTGTACCATTGTGGTCAGAAAAAGTGCTTGATATAATTTCTGTCTTCTTAAATGTGTTGAGACTTGTTTTGTGGCCTTGCATTTGATCATCTCTGATACAATGTCCTGTTCACACTTGAAGGTGTGTGTTCTGCTATTTGGGGATAGACGATGCCAGCTGGCTGAGAATTAAGGAATCTGCCTGCAACGCAGAAGATACAGAAGTGATTCCTTAGTCAGCAAGTTCCCCTGGAAAAGGAAGTACAATAAACTCCAGTGTTCTTACCTAGGAAATCCCATGGACAGAGGAGCCTGGAGGGCTACAGCCCATGGGGTTTCAAAAGAGTCAGACAACTTAGTAAATGAAGAACAACAACAAATGCTGTAGGTATCTATTCAGTTCAACTACTCTAATCTGTAATTTAGACTACAGATTTCTTATTGCTTTTCTGTCAGGATGCTCTGTCCATTGATGTAATAGGGTGTTTAATGCAGTTAGCGTTTAATTTGCAATTCACTTGTCTTTTAATTTTCATACTAGATTATATAGTTAGTTGATCCACAGCTTTTACTATGTGTTTGTGTGTACTGGTGGGAGTTTTTCCCTTCTCTGTAGATTTTTACTTCTTTTTCCACTTAGAGAAGACTTTTATATTTCCTTCCCAGTTGGTTTAGTATGGCTAAGCTGTTAGTTTTTGCTTGGCTGTTAAGTTCTTCTCTCCAATTCTGGATGGTAATCTTGCTGGGTAAAGTGTTATAAGTTGCAAGTTTTTCCCTTTCAGCACGTTAAATATATATTTTTGACCCCTTTCTCTCTCACTTTTCCTTCTACAACCGCATTAAAATGAATGTTAGTATACTTGATACTGTTTAAAAGTCTCTTAAACTGTTCTCCTTTTTTACTTGTTTTTGTTTTATTTTTCCTATTGGGCGATTTTCAAAAGTTTACGTTCCAGATTAATTTTTCTTCTTGTGTATTGGCAACTCTCACTCGAGTTGGGGCTAGATATAGAGGGACCTGAACCAGTGCCAGGTGTGAGCCAGAACTTCTCCTGTGCTCAGTAGCCAACACTGCCTATTGGGGAGTTAGTATGAGTATACAGTTTATGGTGCAGAAGCCCTGAGTTTAAGGTCCGTGCTGATTCCATTTCATGTAAGAGTGTGCTGTATCCCCTTCCAGCATTCTACATTTTGCCCTCAAAAAACGAAGTGCTGGAGCAAGAATGGGGGCCGAATATGAGGTTGGGTGCATACTGGGACAGTCCCAGCACACCAGTCAGAGTTCCGGACACTCCAACTGTACCACCTCCATAAGCACTGGTAATGGCTGTCTCAATTTGTTCTGATGTAGGCCAGATCTGAGTTGGCTCCATTCTTGGCACCTGAACATTCTTCTCAGCCATGGAAGCCTTTGCCATCGCTGTGGGGAAGGGTGTTCTATGAAATAAGAGCTGCTGGAATAGGCATTCAGAGAGGGTTAGGTCATGACCTGAAATTGTTATGGGGAAACTGCCAGCATCCTATGGAATTTTAAGATATTTCCTCTGCCTTGATTTGTGAGTAAGCAAATATATGGTTGCCTCCCCAAACTCTTCACATAGAGATAAATAAGTAAATGCCCACCAACTCAAACAAAAGAGGAAGAGATCGGGAATCTACCTGATAAAGATTTCAGAATAATTATAGGAAAAATGATCCAAAATCTTGAAAACAAAATGGAGTTACAGATAAAGAGCCTGGAGATAAGGATCTAGTAGATGCAAGAAAGGTTTATCAAGCACCTAGAAGAAATAAAAAAAAAAGTCAATATATGAGGAATAATCCAATAGATGAGATCCAAAACGCTCTGGAGGGAAACAACAGTAGAATAACAGAGGCAGAAGATAGGATAAGTGAGATAGGAGATAGACAGTTAGAAATAAATGAAACAGAGAAGAAAACAGAGAAACAAATTCAAAGAAATGAGGAGAATCTCAAAGGTCTCTGGGACAATGTTAAACGCGCCAACATTCGCATCATAGGAGTCCCAGAAGAGGAAGACAGAAAGACCATTGGAAAATATTGAGGAGATGATAGTTGAAAAGTTCCCTAAATGGGGAAGGAAATAATCACCCAAGTCCAAGCAAACCAGAGAGTCCCAAACAGGAAAAACACAAGGCAAAACACCCCAAGAAACATATTAATAAACTTAAGAAAGGTCAAAGACAAAGAACAAATATTAAAAGCAGCAAGGGAAAAACAGCAAATAACACACAGGTGGATTGCCACAAGGATCACAGGTGATCTTTCAATAGAAAATCTTCAGGCCATGAGGGAATGGCAGGGCATACTTACAGTGATGAAAGAAACTAGCCAATGACCCAGATTACTGTACCCAGGAAGAATCTCATTCAAATATAAAGGAGAAATTAAAAGCTTTACCCACAAGCAAAAGCTGAGAGAATTCAGTATCACCAAACCAGCCCTCCAACAAATGCTAAAGGACATTCTCTAGACAGGAAGCAGAGAAAGGGGGTATAAACCCGAACACAAAACAATAAAGTAAATGGCAACGGGATCATACTTATCAATAATCACATTAAATGTAAATGGGTAGAATGCCCCAACCAAAAGACAAAGCCTGGCTGAATGGATACAAAAACAAGACGCCTATATATGTTGTCTACAATAGACCAATCTCAAAATAGGGACACATACTAACTGAAATAGAGGGGCTAGAAAAACATATTCCACACAAATTTTGACCAAAGGAAAGCAGGAATAGCAGATAAAATAAACTTTAAAACAAATGCTGCGAAAAGAGACAATGAAGGACATTATATGACGATCAAAGGATCAAAGCAAAAAAAAAAAAAAAAAGACATAACAATTATAATTATATATGCACCCAACACAGGAGCACTGCAATATGTAAGACAAATGTTAATAATTGTGAAAGGGGAAATTAACAATAACACAATAAGAGTGGGGGACTTTAATACCCTACTCACACCTAGGGATAGGTCGACTAAACAGAAAATCAACAAGGAAACACAAATGTTTTCAATCCCTGGTCAGGGAACGAAGATCCCACAAACTGCATGGTGCACCCACCCCAAAATTTATCTGTCTGTGGTGATCCTGTTTGTCATATGCACTGGGATTGGGGCAACTCCACTTCCCTGCCCTTGGAAAAACACTTCTCCCACCGATTTCTTAAGATAACAGTGGCCTAATTGACATTTGAGGAGCTACCCGACGCCTGAGGCCAAAGCCTTTGACTGTGTAGATCACAATAAACTGTAGAAAATTCTGAAAGAGATGGGAATACCAGACCACCTGACCTGCCTCTTGAGAAACCTCTATGCAGGTAAGGAAGCAACAGTCAGAACTGTACAAGGAACAACAGACTGGTTCCAAATAGGAAAAGGAGTACGTCAAGGCTGTATAGTGTCACTTTGCTTATTTAACTTACATGCAGAATACATCATGAGGAACGCTGGGCTGGAAGAAGCACAAGCTTGAATCAAGATTGCCTGGAGAAATATCAGTAACCTCAGATATGCAGATGGCACCATCCTTATGGCAGAAAGTAAAGAGGAACTCAAAAGCCTCTTGATGAAAGTGAAAGAGGAGAATGAAAAGTTTGGCTTGAAGCTCAACATTCAGAAAACAAAGATCATGGAATCTGGTCCCATCACTTCATGGGAAATAGACGGAAAAACAGTGGAATCAGTGTCAGACTTTATTTTTTTGGGCTCCAAAATCACTGCAGATGCTGATTGCAGCCATGAAATTAAAAGACGCTTACTCCTTGGAAGGAAAGTTATGACCAACCTAGATAGTATATTAAAAAGCAGAGACATTACTTTGCCAACCCAGGTCCATCTAGTCAAGGCTATGGTTTTTCCAGTGGTCATGTATGGATGTGAGAGTTGGACTGTGAAGAAAGCTGATCGCTGAAGAATTGATGCTTTTGAACTGTGGTGCTGGAGAAGACTCTTGAGAGTCCTTTGGACTGCAAGGAGATCCACCCAGTCCATTCTAAAGGAGATCAATCCTGGGTGTTCATTGGAGGGACTGATGCTAAAGCTGACACTGCAATACTTTGGTCACCTCATGCGACGAGTTGACTCACTAGAAAAGACTCTGATGCTGGGAAAGGTTGGGGGCTGGAGGAGAAGGGGACGACGGAGAATGAGATGGCTGGATGGCATCACCGACTCTGTGGACATGAGTTTGAGTGAACTCCGGGAGTTGGTGATGGACAGGGAGGCCTGGCGTGCTGTGATTCATGGGGTCGCGAAGAGTCGGACACGACTGAGTGACTGAACTGAACTGAACTGATATTTTGTCAGTTCCCTCCAAACATTATTTTAATCATTGGGAGTGCTAGCTGTGGGTTTTAGTTGTATCAGCATTTTGTGCCTCCTGAGCACGTTTAGCTGACAGCATAGGCGAGTGACGCAACAAACCCTTTATTACATAGGTGGCCAGGAGTTGATTTCTGCCTGCTTTTATCAGGGGAAGTATGACGTTCACCATCCACATGTTGAACCGTCTTCCCATCTGGGTTCTGGGAATGTAGACCCAATGTCATTCCACATCCAAAACAAAGGCTGTAACACCGCAGCAGTAATATTTGCCACTGGGATCAATTGTTAAATAGGGTTATCCATCTACAGTGCAGACTCCTGACCCAGTCCAGATCTCTACTCTCTGGTTAACTGGGGGCCTGAAGGTCTGTTCCCCAATCTCCTGGGAGACAACACCCCTCCCCACTCAGTTGCCCACCTCTTCTCTCCCTTCCCTCTCTTCCCATCAGAAAATTCACACACACACACAACGAAACACAAATATCATCTTTTCACAATTTGATGTTTAATTTAATGGCAGCCATCAATTTACTCTGTTAATGTGAGGGTCTGTCTTTTCCTGGTTGGCCATTTGTAAGAAAGCATACGTCTGGAGAAACAATTCTAAACTGTCTGACCTTTGATATTCAGTTACTGGCTGCCCAGGTTGTACTTCTCCAGGGTCTCTCATTCTGGGGCGGCTGAGCTTATCTTCTTTTTCCATTCTGCCTCCTCCTTGGAGTCTGCCTCATACTTTGGTACCCTTTTAGGCGTTGATTCAGTGTCTTACGTGCACAGGAACAGAAAAACCAGCTTGGTTTTTTTGTTTTCTTCACTTTCTTCGACTGAGTGGCATAAGATCGGATTTTCTTTCTCAAAGTCCCTTGTAGAGGTCTTCTGATCCTCATGGTCATATTTCATGCCTGGAAAGAAAAAAGAAGAGTATTGGTTTTGAGGAAAGAGTATAACAACTGATTTGTAAGGGAGCTTTCATGAAAAAGGGATATGGGCTAATGAGGGCTTTTGTGCCAGGCAAGGGAAGTGTAGAGGTCTTGGGGAGCAAAGTCAATGGAAAACATGGGGAGCATAGATGGAATCGTTTTACCTTCACACTATCTGTATCTCCGTTGATAACGGGTCGTCTTTCTTCCTTTTATCCTTGAAGCAGGCCGTGTTGCAACATTTCTTGGCTTCTGAGGCTTCCTGGTTCCCTTAATCATGATGATCCTAGGAAGTGACCTAATCCAGAATCTCTGCCTCTGACCCCCGTATATATACCTTCTCAGGACAATGATGAGCAACACCCTTCAATCTGATTGGTCAGCTAGGCACTCTCCCAGCCAGTAGTGGCCTTGGGGTCTTAGACTTCACAATGAACCACTTTGCCCATCAACATGGGTTAGTGGTTGCTGAGGGAGGCCATGATACAACTTACCCACTGATGACATATCTGTGTGTCTGATTCTAGGGAGTGGTGATCATGGGCATGGTGTTTCAGCTCTTGACCTTCAGACTTTCCTTCTGTGCTGTAGAGCTCGGCGGAGATGCCTCTGAAAATTGGACATGGACAGCCTACTAGGAGACTAACAATTTGCTTCATTTTACAAGCTCTATTATACAGTTTTACAAGGGAGTAAGTCTTTAACAGCTAGATCAGCATGACAAAAACCAGGACACCTGTGGAGTGTTGATAAACTTAGATTTACATAGCTTTACCAGACAAGCTGGCTCCACTTCTAAACATTAATCAGGTTCCTAAGCTTCAAGTCAGCTATCAATCAAGGTAACCGGCATGGCTTCCAATTAAATCAAGGACTATGTGCAAAGGGTGTATTCCGAACACTAAATAAAGGACAAAGAAAGTGTTAATTGGTCTAGGGAGTGTTTCTTGCACTGCATGCTGTGGGTTGTTAAGGGCCGAATGAAACAGCTTCAAATGGAAAGATGTTTTTGAAAACAATGGAAACGTGCTAAGCGAGGCCAGTCTTCCGCCAAGACCTCTGGTGAGGACTTTCTCCTCAGACACCTCTTCCTCAGTTTCTCAACACCGTGCCCTTTATTCTTTGACTTATATGTCTCCCTTCAACACTCCGGCCTCCTCCATCCCTGTATGAACACTTTTCATCCCATTTCAGCACTTCAGAGTCGTCTAGTCACTTCATTCATCTCTAGACCACCATCTTCCTATTGGAGGTTCTTGAGGGGCTTAAGGAACGTAAGAGCAAGCACTTAACATGGAAAAATATAACTAAGAACATGTATGTTTTTTCTACTCCAATGAGCTTTAGATATCCCAAGATTTGGTGAATACTCAGTCTGTTGCCCCAAGGTAAATACACTGTGTCCATAAGATTACACATCAGAGCAAAGAAAGTGTTCAATGTCTCCTCCACTAATATTGTTGGGGACACTTCAACTCTCATATTGAGTAGGGAAACTCAAGTTGCCCCATCTACCAGAAATATATTCCTGATTTTTAAAAAAAACGGAAAAAAGAAGGTGCCCAAATTCAAGAGTCACATGACCACTGCACCATGGACTCTTGACTGAATCATTTTCCCAATGGTTCCTCATTGATAGTTCTCATCAGGTAGGCCCAGTGTGTAGCTGGCCAATAACTGAGCAGGAGACGTACCAGTAGGTACCTCACTGATAGATGGTTGCTTATGGGCGGGGCCCAGGGATGCGCTGTCAAATTCCTGAGCAAGACCTTTTGCTTAGTAACAGGATGTGGATTAGTAAGGCACAGCAATGGATACCTGCTAAGTGTTCTGCTCACACTAGTCTGTTACATAAGGATACTTTGGGTTCAGTGTGCTGGAATCTTTTTGATTGACTCCTTTCCAACCTCAGATTTTGATTTCACATAGTGCTTATCTATATGCCCCTCCAACAGCTACCACTTGATCCCATGTGCCAAATATAGTATAGCTAATATTTCAAACCCAACAAGAATGTGAAGGCCAGCCCAGCTTGAGAACTACTTTGACAAACCTTAACATCACAGTGATTCTTATTCTATTCTCAGGATAACAGAGCAGGATGGTGGAAACTCAAAAAGTATATAAATGAAATTAGAGGACACTAATAAGTATGTCAATAGAAATATATATACTGTTAATATTTTGTCTTTGTTGTTCTATCTAAATGTTTATAACATATATATTATATGTGTTATATAATGCTAGATATATAATACACATATATTTGGATGAGCATATATACATCAGTGAATTATTTTTAATTTATAGAAATTGAATCGAACTATATGCACTATTGTAGCCTTCCTTTTCTATACAATATGCTGGAAGAATTTTTCCATCTCAATGAACATGTATCAGCCATTATTTCTAAGGATTACTATAGTGTTCAAATGCTTTCTTAAACCATACTCCATGTGAGTCCTTTGAAGAGAGGAACCATGTGTGCTCTATTCACTGGTTGCTTCCATATCCTTTCCTTTTTTAGATATATTGTAGTATTTATTAAATTATAAAGTCTGTAATCAAAAAAAAATCTGGATCAAGAGAAACCACTAACTACCAGGACTAGACAGTAAAGCCTATGAGAACGCCATGAAGTGTGTTACAGACAAGATTCTTAAACATAAGTTGTAAGCTCTTTTCTTTACATTTCCATTTCAGTAACTTTATTATTAAATAGTTGCTATTCTTCTAGTTTAAAACCCCCAAATCACTTTTATTCTCAAGTTAATTAAGTTTTATTTTCATACGGGAGTTGGTGATGGACAGGGAGGCCTGGCGTGCTGTGATTCATGGGGTTGCGGAGAGTCGGACACGACTGAGCGACTAAACTGAACTGAACTGAACCAGACATCTGGTAGGTGCCAAAATTTGTAATGGTTTTAGGTCAAACCACGCAGAAAATATTAACCAGTGCAGCAGGAGTATGAGGACCATTAATGCACAGATAATACACACACGCTGTCCAAAAGAACTGAAGGTATTTAAAATAAAAACTATAAAATAAACAGACCTCAAGAAAAATGGGTTATTACTAAACAGCTCTCAACTATTAACACCCAAGTTCCTTATATTAACTAAATTTCTCAACAGAGATGTGTTAGACATTTTAATTACAGGTCTATCCTTCCCATACCCCTTCCCACCTCAACTCCCAAAATGCAATACTAGGGATGAGTATAATGTTATGTGGGCAGAAATTTACAGATAACCATTTTCATCTTGAGCATGGATCTGAAAACTTTTTTTTTTCTAAATTTAAACTTCCGTTACTGTGCACTGTCCATTAGGCCTTCGATATCTGACACTCACTGTTCCATCACGACTGAGCGACTGAACTGAACTGAACTGATAGCTTTCTGTATACAGTATCATATCAACTGCAAGTAGTGACAATTTTACTTCTTCCTTCCAATTTGGATGACTTTTATTTATTTTCTTTGAATGGTTGCTGTGCCTAGTACTTCTAGTGTTTTAGAAGTGGCAAGAGTGCACATTTGTGTCTTGTTCCTGATTTAGAGGGATAGCTTTCAGCTTCGTAACATTGAATAAGATATAATCTCTGTTTGTTAGAAACCACCTTTATTATGTTCAGACGACAACATGGAGTATACATTCCATGGAATTCCCTAGGCCACAGTACTGGGGTGGGCACAGTGTGACTTCCACTTTCAGTTTCATTATGTTCAGATATATTCCCTCCATATCAAGGATGGTGAGAGTTTTTGAAATGAATTAATATTGAATTTTGCCAAATGATTTTACATCATCTGTTGAGATGATCATGTGATTTTTGTCCTTCTCTTTCCTAATGTGGTGTACCACACTGATTAATTTGCAGCTATTGAACCATCCTTGTACCCCTGGAATAAGTCCATCTTGATCATGGTATATGATGTTTTCAATGAGATGTTGAATTTGGTCCTCTCATATTTTGTGAAGAATATTCACTTCTATATTCAACAGAAATATTGACATGGAGTTTTCTTTTATGGTGGTGTCTTCGTCTGGCTTTGGTGTTTAGAAAATAATAGCTTCATAAAATTTTGGGAGTACTCTATTTTCTCAATTTTTGGAATCGTTTGAGAATGTTGGGTATAAGCTCTTCTGTATATATTTGTAAACATTCTGCTGTGAAGCTGTGTTCCTGAACTTTATTTTACTAAGGGATTTTTTATTATAAATTCAATTTCACTACTAGTGTTTCAACTATTCAGATTATACATTCCTTCCTGATTCAGTTTTGTAAGGTTGTATATCCTAGAGATTTGCCAGTTTCTTCTAGGTTGCCCAAACATTTGGTATATAACTATTTGTAGTATCCTCTTACGATTTTTCCCTATTGTTGTGATGTTGGCTATAATGTCTCCTTTGCATTTTTTTAATCGTATCATCTATCTTTCATTTCTGATGAACCTGGCTAAAGATTTAATTATTTTATCTTTTCAAAAAACATCTTTTCACTTAAATGCCTTTTTTTTTTTTTACTTTAGGAAAACGGAAGTCTCAATTTTATTAATGTCCTCTCTGATCTTTATTATTGCCTTCATTCTGAGAATTTGGGGCTTCATTTATTCTTCTTTTTCTACTTCATTTATATACTAAGTGAAGGTGTCTATTTGAGTTTCTCCCCCCACCTTGAGGGAAGCATCTGTCACTATACAATTTCCCCTGAACTGTTTTTGCTAAATCCAATAGATTTTGGAAAGTTGGTGTTTTTATTAGTCTCAAAGTATTTTCTGATTCCCATTTTGATTTCTTCATTAGCTCATTGGTATTTAGTAGCATGTTGTTTTGTCTGCATGTTTGTGTTTGTCCCATATTCCCCTTCTGTAATTGATTTCTTATTTTGTACCACTGTGGTCAGAAAAGTTCATGGTATAATTTCTGTCTTCTTAAATGTGTTGAGACTTGTTTTGTGGCCTAGCATTTGATCATCCCTGAGAAAATGTCCTGTGCCCACTTGAAGGTGTGTATTCTGCTATTTTGGGATAGACTTTGCCAGGTGGCTCAGTGGTAAAGAATCTGCCTACAACGCAGAAGATGCAGATTTGATCCCTGTGTCAGCAATATTTCCTGGAAAATGAAATGCAATAAACTCCAGTGTTTTGCCTGGGAAAACCCATGGAAAGGGGAGCATGGAGTGCTACAGCCCATGGGATTACAAGATAGTCAGACCATTTAGTAACTGAAAAACAACAACAAATGCTGTGGGTATTTATGAAGTTCAACCAATCTAAGACTACAGAGTGGAGTAGAAGATGGCCAAGGAATAGGATGGGGCGACCACTTTCTCCCCCACAAAATCAGCAAAAGAACACTTGAACGCTGAATAAATCCCACAAACAAATTCTGAATACCGGCAGAGAACATCATTCACCCAGAAAAGCAGCCCATAGTCTTCGAAAAGAGGTAGGAAATAACATAAAATATAAAAAGAGAGCGAAAGAGGGAGGGACAGAGCTCCATCCCAGGAAGGGAAGCCTGAAAAAAAAAAGAGAGAGAGAGAAGTTTCCAAACACCTGGAAACACTCATGGGCAAGTCTGTGGCGAGCCTTGGAACCTCAGAGGGCCACATAACCAGAAGGAAAAAAAAGAAATAAATAAGTAAAACACACAGACTAAGTGCGCAGAGGAAACTCTCAGCGGAGAAGCGGTGCAGATGTCGTCACCCCCCACTAGTAAGCGGGGGATGGGCAGGGAGGCGCGGTGGCAGCGCTTAGAGAAGGGACCGGGCCTGAACTCCCCAAGGGAAATCTGAGGGTGCAAATGGGAGATAGCTAAGCAGACTGTGCAGCTAAAAGCAAAAAGCCTGCGAAAAGTCAATAAGGCCCAGCTTAAGACTCCGACAGCCTCAGTCACAGAACAAAGGATTGAGCAGAGTGAGCTGGTTGCAGTCGGCCCACCCCCCCATCCCCCACCGGGACAGGCAGGGGAGGGCGGCCTTCACCGGAAAGGGCAACCGCAGCCCCAGAGAGACTTCCCATACCAAGCTGCAGGCAGGCTTCACTGCTAACCAAGACTACTTGGGTTCAGGCCAGTCAATATCCACCTGAGAAAGTGCACCGGTTGTACACCCAGAAAACTGAGTGGCAGGGACCGGGGAGGTGATAAGTCGCAGCAACCACGTTCACCAAACGCCTGCTCACCTGAGATGCTCGGACAGGGGAAGGCACAAAACGCAGGCCCAACCAACTCTGCGCCTTTGTGGAGTATCCGAGTAACTGAACTTCAGCCTCTCAAACCTGGGAAGTGCATGCAACACAGCGCTGGCCGAACACAGCTCCCAGGAGAGCAACCTAGAGCCTGAGCATCATAAACAAGGAAAGCACACATGATGCGAGCAGGAGCAATCCCACTGTAGCCGAGACACTGGGAGCACTCCCCACAGACGCCAGTGATATTTGTTAGCAGCGTTCCTCCCTCCCCACAGCAGGACTGAACAGGTGAGCCGAAAAGAGAAGTGTCCATCACCGCCCCCTGGTGTCAGGACTGGAATTAGACACTGAAGAGAAGAGCAAACAAATGAGCTTTAACAGAAGGAACGGCCTTGGAAGTCACAGATGGAGAAGTCTTGAGCCTACTGCAAGAATAAGGCTGAAAACCAGAGGCAGAGGCTTAAGGCCAAATCCTGAGAACACCAGAGATCACCTGTTTCAGGGAACATTAATTGATAGGTGCTCATTAAATACCTCCATTCATACACTGAAACCAGGCACCACCCAAGGGTCAACAAGTTTCAGTGAAAGACATACAATGCAAATTCTCCAGCAACACAGGAAAATAGCCATGACCTTCAATATATAGGCTGCCCAAAGCCACTCCAAACCCACTGATATCTCAAATTCATTACTGGACACTTCATGCACTCCAGAGAGAAGAAATCCAGCTCCACCCACCAGAACACTGACAAAAGATTCCTTACTACATAATAAACAGAACTCTACAAACTTCCAGAAGACGGAAAGGCCACCCCAAGCACATCAACATAAGTAAGATGAAGAGGCAGAGAAATACCCAGCAAGTAAATGAATAGAATAAGTGCCCACCAACACAAACAAAAGAGGAAGATATAGGGAGCCTCCCTGATAAAGAATTTCGAATTATATTTGTGAAAATGATTCAAAAACTGGAAAAAAAATGGAGTTACAGATAAATAAAGTGGAGAAAAGGATGGAGAAGATGCAAGAAATGTTTAATAAAGAATTAGAGGAAATAAAAAAGAGTCAATATACAATGAATAATGCAATAGATGAGATCAGAAACACTCTTGAGGGAACAAACAGTAGAATAATGGAGGCAGAAGACAGGATAAGTGAGCTAGAAGATAGAATTGGAGAAATAAATGAAACAGTGACGGAAAAAGAGAAACGAATTAAAAGAAATGAGGACAATATTAGAGACTTTGGAACAATGTTAAAGACCCCAACATTCAAATCATAGGAGTCCCAGAAGAAGAAGACAAAAAGAAAGACCATGAGAGAATACTTGAGGAGATAATAGTTGAAAACTTCCCTAAAATGGGGAAGGAAATAATCACCCAAATCCAAGAAACCCAGAGAATCCCTAACAGGATAAACCCAAGGCGAAATACTCCAAGACATATATTAATCAAATTAACAAAGATCAAACACAAAGAACAAATATTAAAAGCAGTAAGGGAAAAGCAACAAATAATACACAAGGGGATTCCCATAGGGATAACAGCTGATCTTTCAACAGAAACTCTTCAGGCCAGGAGGGAATGGCAAGGCATACTTAAAGTGATGAAAGAAAGTAACCTACAGCCCAGACTACTATACCCAGCAAGGATCTCATTCAAATATGAAGGAGAAATCAAAAGCTTTACAGACAAGCAAAAGCTGAGAGAATTTAGCATCACCAAACCGGCTCTCCAACAAATAATAAAGGATTTTTTCTAGACAGGAAACACAGAAAATGTATATAAACTCGAACCCAAAACAATAAAGAAAACGGCAATGGGACCATACTTATCAATAACCACCTTAAACGTAAATGGGTTGAATGCCCCAACCAAAAGACCAAGGCTGGCTGAATGGATAGAAAAACAAGACCCCCGTATATGTTGTCTACAAGAGACCCACCTCAAAACGAGGGACACACACAGACTGAAAGTGAAGGGCTGGAAAAAGATATTCCATGCAAATAGAGACCAAAAGAAAACAGGAGTATCATTACTCATATCAGAAAAACTAGATTTTAAAACAAAGGCTGTGAAAAGAGACAAAGTAGGAAACTACATAATGATCAAAGGATCAAAGAAGAAGATATAACAATTCTAAATATTTATGCACCCAACATAGGAGCACCACAATATGTAAGACAATTACTAACAAGTATGAAAGGGGAAATTAACAATAACACAATAATAGTGGGAGAATTTAATATCCCACTCACACCTATGGAGAGATCAACTAAACAGAAAATTAACAAGGAAACACAAACTTTAAATGATACAATAGTCCAGTTAGACCTAATAGACCTCTATAGGATATTTCACCCCAAAACAATGAATTTCACCTTTCTCTCAAGTGCACACTAAACCTTTTCCAGGAGAGATCATATCCTGGGCTATTAATCTAGCCTTGGTAATTTAAAAAAAAATGAACTCATTCCAATAATCTTTTCTGACCACAATGCAGTAAGATTAGATCTCAATTACAGGAGAAAAACTATTAAAAATGCCCACATATGGAGGCTGAACAACACGCAGCTGAATAATGAACAATTCATAGAAGAAATCAAAAGAGAAACCAAAATATGCATCGAAATGAATGAAAATGAAAACAGAACAACCCAAAACCTCTGGGACACTGGAAAAGCAGTGTGAAGGGGAATGTTCAAAGCAATATAGGCACACCTCAAGAAACAAGAAAGAAGTCAACTAAGTAACCTAACTCTACGTCTAAAGAAACTAGAAAAGGAAGAAATGAAGAATCCCAGGGTTAGTAGAAGGAAAGAAATCGTAAAAATTAGGGCAGAAATAAGTGCAACAGAAACAAAAGTGACCATAGCAAAAATCAGCAAAGCCAAAAGTTGGTTCTTTGAGAAGGTAAATTAAATTGACAAACCACTAGCCAGACTCATCAAGAAACAAAGGGAGAAGAACCAAATCAATAAAATTTGAAAGTAAAATGGAGAGATCACAACCGACAACACAGAAATACAAAGGATTATTAGAGAATACTATCGACAATTATATGGCAATAAAATGGATAACTTGGAAGAAATGGACAAATTCTTAGAAAAGTACAACTTTCCAAAACTGAACCAGGAAGAAATAGAAAATCTTTAAAGACCCATCACAAGCACGGAACTAGAGGCTGTAATCAGAAATCTTCCAGGAAACAAAAGCTCAGGTCCAGACAGCTTAACAGCTGAATTCTAACTAAAATTTAGAGAAGAGCTAACACCTATTCTACTCAAACTCTTCCAGAAAATTGCTGAGAAAGGGTAACTTCCTAACTAATTCTTTGAGGCCACCATCACCCTAATCCCAAAACCTGGTAAAGACCCCACAAGAAAAGAAAACTACAGCCCAATATCACTGATGAACATAGATGCAAAACTCCTTAACAAAATTCTAGAAATCAGAACCCAACAACATATTAAGATCATCCATCATGACCAGGTGGACTTTATCCCTGGAATGCAAGAATTGTTCAATATCCGCAAATCAATCAACGTAATACACCACATTAACAAATTGAAAAATAAAAATCATATGATTATCTCAACAGATACAGAGAAAGCCTTCGACAAAATTCAACATCCATTTATGATAAAAACCCTCTAGAAAGTGGGAATAGAAGGGACATACCTCAACATAATAAAAGCTATATATGACAAACCCACAGCAAACATTATCTGCAAAGGTGTAAAACTGAAAGCATTTCCCCTCAAGTCAGGAACAAGATAAGGGTGCCCACTCTCACCAGTACTATTCAAGATAGTTCTGGAAGTTTTGGCCACAGCAATCAGAGCAGAAAAAGACATAAAAGGAATCCAAATTGGAAAAGAAGAAGTAAAATTTTCACTGTTCATTGATGACATGATCCTCTACACAGAAAACCCTAAAGACTCTACCAGAAAACTACTAGAGCTAATCAACGAATACAGTAAAGATACAGGTTATAAAATCAACTCACAGAAATCCCTTGCGTTCCTATACACTAATAATGAGAAAATAGAAAGAGAAATTAAGGAAACTATTCCATTCACTGTTGCAATGAAAAGAATTAAATACTTAGGAATATATCTACTAAAGAAACAAAAGACTTGTATATAGAAAACTAAAAACACTGGTGAAAGTAATCAAAGAGGACACTGATAGTTGGAGAAATATACCGTGTTTGTGGATTGGAAGACTAAATTTTGTAAAAAAGAGTATACTACCCAAAGTAATTTATATATTCAATGCAATCCCTATCAAGATACCAATGATATTTTTCACAGAACTAGAACAAATAATCTCACAATTTGTATGGAAATACAAAAAACCTCGAATAGCCAAAGCAGTCTTGAGGAAGAAGAATGGAATTGGGGGAATTAACTTGCAGGACTTCATGCTTTACTACAAAGCCACAGTCATAAAGACAGTATGGTACTGGCATAAAGACAGAAATATAGATGAATGGAACAAAATAGAAAGCCCAGAGATAAATCCACGCACTTATGGACACCTTATCTTTGACAAAGGAGGCAAGAACATAAAATGGAGAAAAGACAGTCTCTTTAACAAGTGGTGCTGGGAAAACTGTGCAGCCACTTGTGAAAGAATGAAACTGGAACACTTCCTAACACCATACACCAAAATAAACTCAAAATGGATTAGAGAGCTAAATGTAAGACCAGAAACTATAAAAGTCCTAGAGGAGAACAAAGGCAAAACATTCTCTGACATAAATCACAGCAGGATCCTCCAAGATCCACCTCCCAGAATATTGGAAATAAAAGCAAAAATAAACAAATGGGACCGAATTAAAATCAAAAGCTTCTGCACAGCAGTGGAAACTCTAAACAAGGTTAAAAGACAGCCTGCAGAATGGGAGAAAATAATAGCAAATGAAACAACTGACAAAGAATTAACCTTCAAAATATATAAGCAGCTCTTCCAGCTCAATTTCAGAAAAATAAATGACCCAATCAAAAAATGGGCAAAGAACTAAACAGACATTTCTCCAAAGAAGACATAAAGTTGGCTAACAAACTCATGAAAAAATGCTCAACATCCCTCATATTCAGAGAAATGTAAATCAAAACCACAATGAGATACCATTTCACACCAGTCAGAATGACTGCTATCCAAAGTCTACATGCAATAAATGCTGGAGAGGATGTGGAGAAAAGGGAACCCTCTTACACTGTTGGTGGGAATGCAAACTAGTACAGCCAATATGGAGAACAGTGTGGATATTCCTTAAAAAACTGGAAATAGAACTGACATATGGCCCAGTAATCGAACTCCTGGGCGTACACACCAAAGAAACCAGAATTGAAAGAAACACATGTACTCCAATGTTGATTGCAACACTGTTTACAATAGCGAGGACATGGAAGCAACCTAGATGTCCATCTGCAGACAAGTGGATAAGAAAGCTTTGGTACATATACACAATGTAGTACTTTTTAGCCATCAAAAAGAATGCATTTGAATCAGTTCCAATGAGGTGGATGAAATTGGAGCCTATTATACAGAGTGATAGAGTGCCTGATGAACTCTGGACAGAGGTTCGTGACATTGTACAGGAGACAGGGACCAAGACCATCCCATGGAAAAGAAATGCAAAAGAGCGAAATGGCTGTCTGAGGAGGCCTTACAAATAGCTGTAAAAAGAAGAGAGGCAAAAAGCAAAGGAGAAAAGGAAAGATATAAGCATCTGAATGCAGAGTTCCAAAGAATAGCAAGGAGAGATAAGAAAGCCTTCCTCAGTGATCAATGCAAAGAAATAGAGGAAAACAACAGAATAGGAAAAACAAGAGACCTCTTCAAGAAAATTAGAGATTCCAAGGGAACATTTCATGCAAAGATGGGCTCGATAAAGGACAGAAATGGTATGGACCTAACAGAAGCAGAAGATATTAAGAAGAGGTGGCAGGAATACACAGAAGAACTGTACAAAAAAGATCTTCACGACCAAGATAGTCACGATAACGTGATCACCGACCTAGAGCCAGACATCTTGGAATGTGAGGTCAAGTGGGCCTTAGAAAGCATCACTAAGAACAAAGCTAGTGGAGGTGATGGAATTCCAGTTGAGCTATTTCAAGTCTTGAAAGATGATGCTGTGAAAGTGCTGCACTCAATATGCCAGCAGATTTGGAAAACTCAGCAGTGGCCACAGGACTGGAAGAGGTCAGTCTTCATTCCAATCCCAAAGAAAGGCAATGCCAAAGAATGTTCAAACTACCGCACAATTGCACTCATCTCACACGCTAGTAAAGTCATGCTCAAAATTCTCCAAGCCAGGCTTCAGCAGTATGTAAACCGTGAACTCCCAGATGTTCAAGCAGGTTTTAGAAAAGGCAGAGGCACCAGAGATCAAATTGCCAACATCCGCTGGATGATGGAGAAAGCAAGAGAGTTTCAGAAAAACATCTATTTCTGCTTCATTGACTATGCCAAAGCCTTTGACTGTGTGGATCACAATAAACTGTGGAACATTCTGAAAGAGATGGGAATCCCAGACCACCTGACCTGCCTCTTGAGAAACCTGTATGCAGGTCAGGAAGCAACAGTCAGAACTGGACATGGAACAACCGACTGGTTCCAAATAGGAAAAGGTGTACGTCAAGGTTGTATATTGTCACCTTGCTTATTTAACTTATATGCAGAGTACATCATGAGGAACGCTGGGCTGGAAGAAGCACAAGCTGGAATCAAGATTGCTGGGAGAAATATCAATAATCTCAGATATGCAGATGACACCACCCTTATGGCAGAAAGTGAAGAGGAACTCAAAGGCCTCTTGATGAAAGTGAAAGAGGAGAGTGAAAAGGTTGGCTTGAAGCTCAACATTCAGAAAACAAAGATCATGGCATCTGGTCCCATCACTACATGGGAAATAGATGGAAAAACAGTGAAAACAGTGTCAGACTTTGTTTTTTTGGGCTCCAAAATCACTGCAGATGCTGATTGCAGCCATGAAATTAAAAGACGCTTGCTCCTTGGAAGGAAAGTTATGACCAACCTTGATAGTATATTAAAAAGCAGAGACATTACTTTGCCAACCAAGGTCCGTCTAGTCAAGGCAATGGTTTTTCCCGTGGTCATGTATGGATGTGAGAGTTGGACTGTGAAGAAAGCTGATCGCCGAAGAATCAATGCTTTTGAACTGTGGTGTTGGAGAAGACTCTTGAGAGTCCCTTATACTGCAAGGAGATCCAACCAGTCCATTCTAAAGGAGATCAATCCTGGGTGTTCATTGGAGGGACTGATGCTAAAGCTGAAACTGCAATACTTTGGCCACCTCATGCGACGAGTTGACTCACTGGAAAAGACTCTGATGCTGGGAAAGGTTGGGGGCGGGAGGAGAAGGGGACGACGGAGAATGAGATGGCTGGATGGCATCACCGACTCTGTGGACATGAGTTTGAGTGTACTCCGGGAGTTGGTGATGGACAGGGAGGCCTGGCGTGCTGTGATTCATGGGGTCGCGGAGAGTCGGACACGACTGAGCGACTGAACTGAACTGAACATACAGAGTGAAGTAAGCCAGAAAGAAAAGCATCAATACAGTATACTAATGCATATATATGGAATTTAGAAAGATGGTAGCCTTAACCCTGTATACGAGACAGCAAAAGAGACATGGGTGTATAGAAAAGTCTTTCGGACTCTGTGGGAGAGATTGACGGTGGGATGATTTGGGAGAATGGCACTGAAGCATGTATATTATCATATGCGAAAAGAATGACCAGTCCAGGTTCAACGCATGATACAGGATGCTTCGGTGTAATGCACAGAGATGACCTGGAGGGAGGACATGGGGAGGAGGGAGGTGGGAGGGTGTTCAAGGAGGGGAACAAATGTACACCCGGGGTGGATTCATGTCAATGAGTGGCAAAACCAATCAATATATTATTGTAATGTAATTAGACTCAAATAAAAAAAAAAACATGCACAATAAAATACTACAATTTTCTTACTGCTTTTCTATCAGGATGCTCTGTCCATTGATGTAATAGGGTGTTTAATGTAGTTAGTGTTTAATTTGCAATTCACTTGTCTTTTAATTTTCATACTAGTTTATCTACTTGGTTGATCCACAGCCTTTACTATGTGTTTGTGTGAAATGGTGGGAGTTTTTCCATTCTCTATAGACTTTTACTTCTTTTTCCTCTTAGAGAAGACTCTTTAATATTTCTTTCCGAGTTGGTTTAGTATGGATAAACTCTTAATTGTTGCTTGTCTGAGTTCTTCTCTCCAATTCTGGATGATAACCTTCCTGGGTAGAGTATTATAGGTTGCAAGTTTTTCCCTTTAAGCAAGTTAAATATTCATTTTTGACCGTTTTTTCTCTCTCTTTTCCATCTACGACCCTGTAAAGTGAATGTTAGTATACTTGATGTTGTCTAGAAATCTCTTAAACTGTTCTCCTTTTTAACTTGTTTTTCATTTTGTTTTTCCTTGGGGTGATTTACATAATTTTACATTCCAGATTAATTTTGCTTCCTGTGTATTGGCAACTCTAACTTTGGTGAAGGATGGGGCTAGAGATAGAGGGGCCAGAACTTGTGCCAGGTATGAGCCCGGACTTCTCCGGTGCTCAGTAGCCAACCCTGCCTATTGGGGAGTTAGGTTGAGTATCCAGTTGATGGTACAGAAGCCCCGAGTTTCAGGTCCATGCGGGTTCCATTTCATGTAAGTGTGTGCTGTATCCCCTTCCAGCATTGGAAATTTTGCCCCCCAAAAACGAAGTCCTGGACCAAGAACGGGTGCCCAATATGGGCCTGGGTGCATACTGGGACAGTTCCAGCACACCAGTCAGAGTTCCAGATACTCCCACTGTGCCACCTCCATAAGCACTGGTAATGGCTGCTCTCAACTTGTTCAGATGTAGGCCGGATCTGAGTTGGCTCCACTCCTGACACTTGTACATTCTTCTCAGCCATGGAAGCTTTGCAATAATTGTGGGAAGGGGTGTTCTATGAAATAAGAGGGACTGAAGAAGGCATTCAGTGTGGGTTACGTCATGACCTGGCATTGTTATGGGGAAACAGCCAGCATCCAGTGTAATTTCAACATGTTTCCTCTGACTTGCTTTGTGAGGAGGCAAACTTGTGGTTGCCTACACAAACTCTTCACATAGAGATAAATAAATAAAGGCCAATTAACCCAAACAAAATACGAAGAGATATTCAGAATCTCTCATTCTGAATAATGAGAGTGAAAATGATCCAAAATCTTGAAAACCAAATGGATTTACAGATAAATAGCCTGGAGAAAAGGATCCAAAATCAGCAAGAATGGTTTAACAGGCACCTAGAAGAAATAAAAAAAAGAGTCCATACATAAGGAATAATGCAATAAATGAGATCTAAAACACTCTGGAAGGAACCAACAGTAGAATAACAGAGGCAGAAGAGAGGATAAGTGAGATAGAAGATAGAATGGTAGAAATAAATGAAACAGAGGAAAAAAGAGAAGCGAATTAAAAGAAGTGAGGACAATTCCAGAGACCTTTGAGACAATGTTAAACGCCCCAAAATTTGAATCATAGGAGTCCCAGAATTCGAAGACAAAAAGAAATACAATGGGAAAATACTTGAGGAGATGATAATTGAAAAGTTCCCTAAAATGGAGAAGGAAATAATCACCCAAGTCCAAGAAACACATATCGTCCCCAAAAGGGAAAATCCAAGGCAAAACACCCCAAGACACATATTAACAAAATTATACACAATGGAGTACTACTCAGCCATTAAAAATAATGCATTTGAATCAGTTCTAATGAGGTGGGTGAAACTGGAGCCTTTTATACAGAGTGAAGTAAGCCAGAAAGAGAAACACCAATACAGTATACTAACGCATATATATGGAATTTAGAAAATGGAAATGATAACCCTGTATACAAGACAGCAAAAGAGACACAGATGTATATCACAGTCTTTGGGACTCTGTGGGAGAGGGTGAGAGTGGGATGATTTGGGAGAATGGCATTGAAACATGTATGTTGTCATATGTGAAACAAATCACCAGTTCAGTGTCTATGCATGTTACAGGATGCTCGGGGCTGGTGGGCGGGGATGACGCAGAGGGAGGATAAAGGGAGGAGGGAGGTGGGAGGGGGGTTCAGGAGGGGGAACTCATGTACACCTGGGGCAGATTCATGTCAATGTATGGGAAAACCAACCAACATAATACTGTAAAATAAAAAAAAAAAAAGAAAGATCAAAGACAAAGAACAAATATTAAAAGGAGCAAGGGAAAAACAGCAAATAATACACAAGGGGATTCCCACAAGGATAAGAGCTCATCTTTCAATAGAAACTCTTCAGGCCAGGAAGGAATGGCAGGGCATACTTACAGTGATGAAATAAAATAGCCTACAGCCCAGATTACTGCACCCACCAAGGATCTCACTCAAATATGAAGGTGAAATCCAAAGCTTTACACACAAGCAAAAGCTATGAGAATTCAGCATTACCAAACCAGCTCTCCAACAAATGCCAAAGGACCTTCTCTAGACAGGAAGCAGAGAAAGGGGGTATAAACTTGAACCCAAAACAACAAAGTAAATGACAATGGAATCATACTTATCAATAATGACCTTAAATGTAAATGATTTGAATGCCTTAACCAAAAGACAAAGCCTGGCTAAATGGATACAAAAACAAGACCCTTATATATGTTGTCAACAAGAGACCCACCTCAAAACGAGGGACACATACAGACTGAAAGGGAAGGCCTGGAAAAACATATTCCACGCAAATAGAGACCAGAAGAAAGCAGGAATAGCAATACTCATATCAGATAAAATAGACTTTAAGACAAAGGCTGTGAAAAGAGACAAAGAAGGACGACACTACATAATGATCAAAACATCAATTGAAATGGAAGATATTACAATTACAAATATATAAGCACCTAACACAGGAGCACTGCAATATGTAAGACAAGCTTTAATAATTATGAAAAAGGAAATAAACAATAACACCATAAGAGTGGGAGACCTTAATACTCCACTCACACTTATGGATAGATCGACTAAACAAAAAATTAACAAGGAAACACAAACGTTTTCAATCCCTGGTCAGGGAACTAAGATCCCACAAACTTCATGGTGCCCCCCACCCCCAAAAATGATCTGTTTGTGGTGATCCTGTTTGTCATATGCACCGGGATTGGGCCACCTCCACTGCCCTGCTCTTGGAAACACAGTGCTCCCACCAATTTCTTAAGATAAGAGAGGCCTAATTGATATTTGGTCTGTTCCCTCCAAACATTATTTTAATCATTAGGAGTGCTGGCTGTGGGTTTTAGTTGAATCAGCATTTTGTGCCTCCTGAACACCTTTGCTGCTAAGTCACTTCAGTTGTGTCCGACTCTGTGTGACCTCATAGACGGAAGCCCACCAGGCTCCCCCGTCCCTGGGATTCTCCAGGCAAGAATACTGGAGTGGGTTGCCATTTCCTTCTCCAATTTGTGAAAGTGAAAATTGAAAGTGTGATGAGTGCAATTGTGCGGTAGTTGGAGCATTCTTTGGCATTGCCTTTCTTTGGGATTGGAATGAAAACTGACCTTTTCCTTCCCTGGTGGCTCAGAGGTTAAAGCGTCTGCTTCCAATGTGGGAGACCTGGGTTTGATCCCTGGGTCGGGAAGATCCCCTAGAGAAGGAAACGGTAACCCACTTCAGTATTCTTACCTGGAGAATTCCATGGACGGAGAAGCCTGGTAGGCTACAGTCCATGGGGTCGCAAAGAGTCGGACACGACTGAGCGACAGAACGGAACTGAACACCTTTAGCTGACAGCATAGGCGAGTGAGGCAACAAAGCTTTTTATAACAGAGGTGGCCAGGGGTTGATTTCTGCCTGCTTTACTCAGGGGAAGTATGACTTTCACCATCCCCATGATGAACCGTCTTCCCATCTGGGTTCAGGCACTTCTGAGAGACTGAACTGAGCTGAATTGATAGCTTTCTATATATAGTATCATGTCAACTGCAAGTAGTGAGAGTTTTACTTCTTCCTTCCAATTTGGATGACTTTTATTTATTTTTGAATGGTTGCTGTGCCTAGTACTTCTAGTGTGTTAGAAGTGGCAAGAGTGCACATCTGTGTCTTGTTCCTGATTTAGAGGGGTAGCTTTCAGATTTTTGCCACTGAATATGATATCATGTCTGTTTGCTATAAATCACCTTCATTATGTTCAGACGACCACATGGACTCTACAGTCCATGGAATTCTCTAGGCCAGAGTGCTAGGGTGGGCACAGTGCTACTTCCACTTTCACTTTCATTATGTTCAGATATATTCTCTCCATATCAAGTATGGTGAGAGTTTTTGAAATGAATGAATATTGAATTTTGCCAAATGCTGTACAGCATCTGTTGAGATGATCATGAGATTTTTGTCCTTCTCTTTCCTAATGCGGTGTACCACACTGACTAGTTTGCAGATATTGACCATCCTTGTGCCCCTGGAATAAGTCCATCTTGATCATGGTATATGACGGTTTCAATACGATGTTGAATTTGGTTCTATCATATTTTGTTAAGAATATTCACATCTATATTCAACAGAAATATTGGCATTGAGTTTTCTTTCTTGGTGGTGTCTTTGTCTGGTTTTGGTGTTAAGAAAATAATAGCTTCATAAAAAATTTGGGAGTACTCCATTTTCTCAATTGTTTGGAATAATTTGAGAATGTTGGGTATAAGTTCTTCTGTATATGTTTGTAAACATTCTGCTATGAAGGTGTGTGATCCTGAACTTTATTTTACTAAGAGATCTTTTATTATAAATTCAATTTCACTACTTGTATTTCAACTATTCAGATAGTACATTCTTTCCTGATTCAGTTTTGAAAGGTTGTATGGTCCTAGAGATATGTCAGGTTCTTCTAGGTTGTCCAGTTGTTTGGTATATAACTGTTTGTAGTATCCTCTTATGATTTTTCCCTATTGCTGTGATGTCGGCTGCAATGTCTCCTTTGCAATTTTTTGTTTGAGTCTTCTATCTTTTATTTTTGAAGAACCTGGCTAAAGACTTAATTATTTTGTTTATCTTTTCAAAAAATATCTTTTCCCTTAACTGATTTTTTTTTTTTACTTTAGGAAATGGGAAGACTCAATTTTATTAATGTCCTCTTTGATCTTTATTATTGCCTTCATTCTGAGGTTTTGAGGCTTTATTTATTCTTCTTTTTCTATGTCAATTATATAGTAATATAAGCTGTTGATTTCAGTTTTTCGCCTCACATTGAGTGAAGCATCTGTCACTATACAGTTTCCCCTAGAACTGCTTTTGCTAAATCCAACAGATTTTGGAAAGTTGGTGTTTTTATTAGTCTCAAAGTATTTCCTGATTCCTTTTTTATTTCTTCATTAGCTCATTGGTATAGTAGCATGTTGTTTTGTCTCCATAGTTTTGTGTTTCTCCCATATTTTCCTCATGTCATTGATTTCTTATTTTGTACCATGGTGGTCAGAAAAAGTGCTTGATATAATTTCTGTCTTCTTAAATGTGTTGACATTGTTTTGTGGCCCAGCATTTTATCATCCTTGAAAAAATATCCTGTATGCGCTTGAAGGCGTGTATTCTGCTATTTTGGTATAGACTATGCCAGGTGGCTCAGAGGTAAAGAATCTGCCTGCAACACAGAAGATGCAGATTTAATCCCTGGGTCAGCAAGAACCCCAGGAAAAGGAAATGCAATAAACTCCACTGTTCTTGCCTGGGAAATCCCATGGACAGAGGAGTCTGGAGGGCTACAGCCCATGGGGTTTCTAAAGAGTCAGACATCTTAGTAACAGAACAACAACAAATGCTGTAGGTATTTATTAAGTTCAATTACCCTAATTTGTCATTTAAGACTACAGTTTTCTTATTGCTTTTCTATTAGGATGCTCTGTCCACTGATGTAATAGGGTGTTTAAAGTAGTTAGCGTTTAATTTGCAATTCACTTGTCTTTTAATTTTCATACTAGTTTATCTACTTGGTTGATCCACAGCCTTTACTATATGTTTGTGTGTACTGGTGGGAGTTCTTCTTCTCTGTAGATTTTTATTTCTTTTTCCACTTAGAGAAGACTTTTAATATTTCCTTCCGCATTGGTTTAGTATGGATAAGCTCTTAGCTTTTGCTTCTCTGAGAAGTTTTTCTCTCCAATTCTGGATGATAATTTTGCTGGGTAGGGTATTACAAGTTGCAAGTTTTTCCCTTTCAACACGTTGAATATACATTTTTGATCCCTTTCTCTCTCTCTTTTCTTTCTACAAACCCCCAAAAATGAATGTTAGTATACTTGATATTCTCTAGAAGTCTCTTAAACTGTTCCCGTTTTTAACTTGTTTTTAATTTTGTTTTTCCTATTGGGCGATTTCCATAAATTTACATTTCAGATTAATGTTGTGTCTTGTGTACTGGCAACTCTCACTATGATGAGAGGTGGGGCCAGAGATAGAGGGGCCAGAACCAGTGCGAGGTATGAGCCCAGACTTCTCCTGTGCTCACTAGCCAACCCTGCCTATTGAGGAGTTACCTTGAGTATCCAGTTGATGGTACAGAAGCCTGAGTTTCAGGTCCATGCTGATTCTATTTCATGTAAGTGTGTGCTGTATCCCCTTCCAGCACTGGAAATTTTGCCTCAAAAGAAAGAAGTGCTGGACCAGGAGGGGAGCCAATTATGGGCTTGGGTGCATACTGGGACATTCCCAGCACACCAATCAGAGTTCCAGATACTCCCACTGTGCCACCTCCATAAGCACTGGTAATGGCTCCTCTCGACCTGTTCAGATGTAGACCAGAACTGAGTTGGCTCCATTGCTGGCACCTGTACATTCTTCTCAGCCTTGGAAGCCTTTGCCATAGTTGTGTGAAGGGGTGTTCTATGAAATAAGAAGGGCTGGAGTAGGCATTCAGAGTTGATTAGGTCATGACCTGGCATTGTTATGGGGAAACAGCCAGCATCCTGTGTAATTTCAACATGTTTCCTCTGACTTGCTTTGTGAGTAATCAAACGTGTGGTTGCCTCCGCAAACTCTTCACATCGAGATTAATAAATAAAGGCCCACCAACCCAAACAAAAGAGGAAGAGATAAGATATCAACCTGATAAAGAATCCCGAATAATGATAGTGAAAATGATCCCAAATGTTGAGAACAAAATTGAGTTACTGATAAACAGCCTGGAGACAAGGATCGAGAAGATGCAAGAATGGTTTAACAAGCAGCTAGAAGAAATAGAAAAGAGTCAATACATAAGGAATAATGCAATAGACGAGATCCAAAACACTCTGGAGGGAACCAAGAGTAGAATAGTAGACACAGAAGATAGGAAAAATGAGATAGAAGATAGAATGGTAGAAATAAATAAAACAGAGGGGAAAAAAGAAAAATGAATTAAAAGAAATGAGAACAATTTCAGGGACCTCTGGGACAATGTTAAACACCACAACATTTCAACCATAGGAGTCTCTGAAGAGGAAAACAAAAAGAAAGACCATGGAAAAACCTTGAGGAGATGATGGTTGAATATTTCCCTAAAATGGGGAAGGAAATAATCATCCAAGTCCAAGAAACCCAGAGAGTCCGAAACAGGAAAAAAACAAGACAAAACACCCCAAGACACATATTAATAAAATTAAGAAAGATCAAAGACAAAGAACAAATGCTAAAAGCAGCAAGTGAAAAACAGCAAATAACACACAAGGGGATTCCCACAAGGTTAACAGCTGATCTTTCAATAGAAACTCTTCAGGCCAGGAGGGAATTACAGGGCATACTGACAGTGATGAAAGAAAATAGCCTACAGCCCAGATTACTGTACCCAGCAAGTATCTCATTCAATATGAAGGAGAAATCCAAATCTTTACACACAAGGAAAAGCTGAGAGAATTCAGCATCACCAATCCAGCTCTCCAACAAATGCTAAAGGACCTTCTGTAGACAGGAAGCAGAGAAAGGGGATATAAACCAGAACCCAAAACAATAAATTAAATGGCAACGGGAACATACTTATTAATAAGTATGTTTGTTGTGATCCTGTTTGTCATATGCACTGAGATTGGGCCACGTCCCCTGCCCTGCCCTTGGGAACAAAATGGTCCCACCAATTTCATAGGATAGCAGTGGCCTAATTGATATTTGGTCTGTTCCCCCAAACATTATTTTAATCTTTGAGAGTGCTAGCTGTGGGTTTAAGTTGTATCAGCATTTTGTGCCTCCTGAGCACCTTTAGCTGACAACATAGGCGAGTGATGCAACAATACCTTTATCATGTTGGAGGCTAGGAGGTGATTTCTGCCTGCTTTTCTCAGGGGAAGTATGACATTCACCATTCCCAGGTTGAACGCTCTTCCCATCTGGGTTCTTGCAATCTAGACACTAATGTCATTCCTCACCCCAAAAAGAAAAGGCAGGAACACCACACAACTAATCCTTGCCGCTGAGATCAATTGTTAAGCAGGGTTATCCATCTTCAGTGCAAACTCCTGACCCAGTCCAGACCTCTCCTCTCTGGTTAACTGGGGGCCTGAGGGTCTGTTCCCCAATCTCCTGGGACTCCACACTCCTCCCCACTCAGGTGCCCAACTCTTCTCTCCCTCCCTTCCCTTCCCATCAGAAAATTCAAGCACACACACACACATATCATTTTTCACCATTTGAAGTTTATTTTAATGGCAGCCGTCAGTTTACTATGTTAGTGTGAGAGTCAGTCTTTTCTTGGTCGGCCATTTGTAAGAAAGCCAACCTCTGGAGAAACAATTCTAAACTGTCTGACCATTGGTATTCAGTTACTGGCTGCTCAGGTTGTTCTTCTCCAGTGTCTCTCATTCTGGGTCGGCTGAGCTTATCTTCTCTTTAGATTTTGCCTCCTTCATGGACTCTGCTTCATATTTTGGTATCGTTTTCTGCATTGATTCAGTGTCTTACATGCCCAGGAACAGAAAATCAGTTTGGTTTCCTTGCTTCCTTCCCGTTTTTCGACTGAGTGTCATAAGATCGGATTTTCCTTCTCAAAGTCCCTTGTAGAGGTCTTCTGACCCTCATGGTCATATTTCATGTCTGGAAAGAAAAGAGAAGGATATTAGTTTTGAGGAAATATTATAACAACTGAGTTGGAATGGAGATTTCGTGAAAAAGGGATGTGGGCTGATGAGGGCTTTTGTGCCAGGCAAGGGAAGTGTAGAGGTTTGGGCAGCAAAGTCAATGGAGAACATAGATGGAGTCATCTTACCTTCACACTGCCTCTGTATCTCCATTGACAACGGGTCATCTCTTTTCCTTTCATCCTTGAAGCAAATCACTTTGCAACTCTTCTTGGCTTCTGTGGCTTCCTGGTACCCTTAGTCATGATGATCCCATGAAGTGACCTAACACCGTATCTCTGCCTCTGACCCCCCTATATATACCTTCTCAGGACAATGAGGAGCCACACCCTTCAATCTGATTGGTCAGTTAGGCACTCCCCAGGCAATGTTGGCCTTGGCCTCTTAGACATCACAAGGTACCACTTTGCCCATCCACATGGGCTAGTGGAGGCTGAGGGAGGCCATGATACAACTTACCCACTGCTGACACCTCTGTGTGTCTGATTCTGGGGAGCGGTGATTCAGGGCCATGGTGTTTCTGCTCATGACCTTCAGAGTTTCCTTAAATTCCCTTTATTCTTTGACTTATATGTCTCCCTTCAACACTCCTGCCTCTTCCATCCCTGTATGAACACTCTTCAACCCATTTCAGCACTTCAGAGTCCTCTAGTCACTTCATCTCTATACCAACCTTTTCCTAATGGGGGTTCTTGAGAGGATTAAGGAACTGAAGTTCAATCACTTAAAATGGAAAAAGGTAATTAAGAGCATGTTGTATGTTTTTTCTACTCCAATGAGCTTTAGAGACCCCAAGATTTGGTGAATCCTCAGTCTGTTGGCCCAAAGTCAATGCACCGTCTCCATAAGATTAAAGATCAGAGCAAAGAGAGTGTTCAATGTATCCTCCACTTATATTCTTGGGGAAACTTCAACTCTCATATTAAGTAGGGAAACTCAACTTGCCCATCTACCAGAAATACATACCTGAATAGAAAAAAGAAAAAAACAGTAAGGTGCCCAAAAGCATGAGTCACATGACCACTACACCAGGGACTCTTGACGAATCACTTCCCCAATAGTCACTCACTGACAATTATCATCAGGTAGGGCCCACTGTGTAGCTGACCAAGAGCTGAGCAGGAGAAGTACCAGTAGGTACCTCATTGATAGTTGGTTGCTTATGGGCGGGGCCCAGAGATGCACTGTCGAATTGCTGAGGAAGACCTTTGCTTAGTAATAGGGTGTGGAGTAGTAAGGCAGAGCAATGGCCTCCTGCTAAGGGCTGTGCTCACGCTGCTCTGTTACATAAAGACACTTTGGGTCCAGTGTGAAGGAATCTTTTTGATTGACTCCTTTCCAACCTCAGATTTTGATATCACAAGCTTGTTTAACTTTTGTACATCATTCTTTTCATTGTATTTCCAGGCATGCCTGTCAGCAGTGCTTATCTATATGCTCCTCCAACAGGTGCCATTTGATCCCATGTGCCACATATAGTATAGCTAATATTTTGAACCCAACAAGAAAGTGAAGGCCAGCTCACCTTGAGAACTACTTTGACAAACCTTAACATCATAGTGATTCTTATTCTATTCACAGTATAACAGAGCTGGATGAATGAAATTCAAAGAGTATAAAAATGAAATTAGAGGACACGGATAAGTTTGTCAATAGATATATATACTGTTAATATTTTGTCTTTGTTGTTCTACCTAAATGTTTATAACATATATGTTATATAATGCTAGAATATGTAATACACATATATTTGGATGAGCATATATACATCAGTGATTTTTTTTAATTTATAGAAATTGAATCAAACTATATACACTATTGTAGCCTTCCTTTTCTATACAATATGCAGGAAGAATTTTTCCATCTCAACGAACATGTATCTGCCATTATTTGTAAGGATTACTATAGTGTTCAAATGCTTGCTTTTGCCATACTCCATGCGAGTGCTTTGAAGAGAGGAACCATGTGTGCTTTGTTCACTGGTTGCTTCCATATCTTTTCTATTATAAATAAGGCTGTAATACACATTGGAATTCATGTATCTTTTCAAATTAGTGTTCATTGTCTTCTGATATATACTTCGGAGTGGAATTGCTGGGTCAATTGGTAGTTATTTTTTCAGTTTTTTGAGAAACTTTCATGATGTTTTCCATAGCGACTGCACAAATTTACATTCCCACCAATTAAGTACAAGGGGTTCCCTTTGTCCACATCCTTGTCAACATTTGTTATTTTCAGACATTTTGAAATGATGATAGCCATTCTTATGAGTGTGAGGTGATATCTCCTTGTGATTTTGGTTTTAATTTCTCTGAGAGTGATGTTCAGCATTTTCTCATCTGCCATCTGTATATCTTCTTTGGAGAAAATCAGAACTTCCCATTGCTTTTTGTTTGTTTGTTTGTTTTTTAATATCGATTTGAATAATCACTTTAGATACTTTGGATACTAAACACTTATAGTCATATCATTTGAAAATACTTATTCCCATTGAGTAGGGTTTTTTTTTTTTTCTTTTTGTCAGTGTTTTTGTTTGCTGTGCAAAAAGCTTTTAAGATTTATTAGAACTCACGTTTTTCCTTTGCTTCCTTTGCCTTAGGAGACAGGTGAAAAAAATGTTGCTAGGAATTATGTCAAAGAGTCTTCTTTCTAGATTTTCTTCTAGAGGTTTCATAGTTTCCATTCTTTCATTTAGGGTTTTAGTTCACCTTGATTTCATTTTTTTTGTAAGCTGAAACTCCAATACTTACGAATTGACTCACTGGAAAAGACTGTGCTGGTGGGAGGGATTGGGGGCGCAGGGAGAAGGGGACGACAGAGAATGAGATGGCTGGAGGGCATCATCGACTTGATTGACATGAGTTTGACTGAACTCTGGGAGATGGTGTTAGACAGGGAGGCCTGGCGTGCTATGATTCATGTGGTCGCAAAAGGTCGGACACGACTGAGGGACAAAACTGAACTGAACTGAACTTATAGCTTTCTCTGTATAGTATCATGTCAACTGGAAGTAGTGACAGTTTTACTTCTTCCTTCCAATTTGGATGACTTTTATTTATTGTCTTTGAATGATTGCTGTGCGTAGTACTTCTAGTGTTTTAGAAGTGGCAAGAATGGGCATCTGTGTCTTGTTCCTGACTTAGAGGGATAACATTCAGCTTTTTGCAACTGAATATGATATCATCTCTGTTTGTTATAAATCACCTTTATTATGTTCAGACCACCACATGGACTCTACAGTCCATGGAATTCTCTAGGCCAGAGTACTGGAGTGGGCGCACTGCGACTTCAACTTTCACTTTCATTATGTCCAGATACATTCCCTCCATATCAAGTATGGTGAGAATTTTTGAAATGAATGAATATTGAATTTTGCCAATTCCTTTCTGCAATACTTTGGCCACCTCATGCGGCGAGTTGACTCACTGGAAAGGACTCTGATGCTGGGAGGAGAAGGGGACAACCGAGAATGAGATGGCTGGATGGCATCACCGACTCTGCGGACATGAGTTTGAGTGAACTCCGGGAGTTGGTGATGGACAGGGAGGCCTGGCGTGCTGTGATTCATGGGGTCTCGGAGAGTTGAACACGACTGAGAGAATGAATTGAACTGAACTTAGAGCATCTGTTGAGATGACCATTTGATTTTTATCCTTCTCTTTCCTAATGTGTGTACCACAGTGAATAATTTGCAGATATTTACCATCCTTTTGCCCCTGGAATAAGTCCATCTTGATCATGGTTTATGTTGGTTTCAATGTGATGTTGAATTTGGTTCTCTCATTTTTTGTTAAGAATATTCACATCTATATTCAACAGAAATATTGGCATTGCGTTTTCTTTCTTGGTGGTGTCTTTGTCTGGTTTTGGTGTTAGGAAAATAATAGCTTCATAAAAAATTTGGGAGTACTCTATTTTCTCAATTTTTTGGAATCGTTTGAGAATGTTGGGTATAAGCTCTCCTGTATATGTTTGTAAACATTCTACTATGAAGTTGTGTGGTCCTTAACTTTATTTTACTAAGAGATTTTTTATTATAAATTCAATTTATCTACTAATGTTTCAACTATTCAGATTATACATTCCTTCCTGATTCAGATTTGTAAGTTTGTATGGTCCTAGAGATTTGTCAGTTTCTTCTAAGTTGTCCAGTTGTTTGGTATATAACTATTTGTAGTATCCTCGTATGATTTTCCCCTATTGCTGTGATGTCGGCTTCAAAGTCTCCTTTGCATTTTTTTGTTTGAGTCATCTCTTTTTAATTTTGATGAACCTGGCTAAAGACTTAATTATTTTGTTTATCTTTTCAAAAAATATCTTTTCACTTAACTGATGTTTTTTCTCTTTAGGAAAGGGGAAGTCTCAATTTTATTAGTCTCCTCTCTGATCTTTATTATTGCCTTCATTCTGAGGATTCGGGGCTTTATTTATTCTACTTTTTCTACTTCATTTATACAGTAAGTTAAGTTATTTATTTCAGTTTCTCCCCCCACCTTGAGGGAAGGATCTGTCACTATACAATTTCCCTGAGTACTGCTTTTGCTAAATCCAATAGGTTTTGGAAAGTTGGTGTTTTTGTCTCAAAATATTTTCTGATGCCCTTTTTTATTTCTTCCTTAGCTCATTGGTATTAAGTAGCATTTTTTTTTTGTCTCCATATGTTTGTGTTTGTCCCATATTCCCCTCATGTAATTGATTTCTTATTTTGTACCATTGTGGTCAGAAAAAGTGCTTGATATAATTTCTTTCTTCTTAAATGTGTTGAGACTTGTTTTTTGGCCTGGCATTTGATCATCCCTGAAAAAATGTCCTGTGTGCACTTGAAGGTGTGTATTCTGCTATTTTTTGATAGACTATGCTGGGTAGCTCAGAGGTAAAGAATCTGCCTGCAACGCAGAAGATGCAGATTTGATCCCTGGGTCAGCAATATCCCCAGGAAAAGGAAATTCAATAAACTCCATTGTTCTTGCCTGGGAAATCCCATGGAGAGAGGAGCCTGGATGTCTACAGCCCATGGGGTTTCAAAAGAGTTAGAAAATTTAATAACTGAAGAACAACAATAAATGCTGTAGGTATCTTCTATTTTCAGCTACTCTAATCTGTAATTTAAGATTACAGTTTTCTTATTGCTTTTCTATCAGGACACTCTGTCCATTGATGTAATAGGGTGTTTAATGTAGTTAGCGTTCAATTTGCATTCACTTGTCTTTTAATTTTCATACTAGTTTATCTACTTGGTTGATCCACAGCCTTTACTATGTGATTGTGTATAATGGTGGGAGTTTTTTCCTTCTCTGTAGATTTTTACTTCTTTTTCCACTTAGAGAGGACTCTTAAATATTTCGTTCCGTGTTGGTTTAGTATGGATAAACCCTTAGTTTTTACTTGTCTTAGAATTATTTCTCTTCAATTCTGGATGATAAGCTTGCTGGGTAGAGTATTATAGGTTGCAAGTTGTTCCCTTTCAACACGTTAAATATGCATATTTGACACCTTTCTTTCTTTTCCTTCTACGACCCCAATAAACTGAATGTTAGTATACTTGATGTTGTCTAGAAGTCTCTTAAACTGTTATCCTTTTTAACTTGTTTTCCGTTTTGTTTTTCCTATTGGGCGATTTCCATAATTTTACGTTCCAGATTACTTTTGCTTTTTGTGTATTGGCAACTCTCCTTTTGTGAGAGGTGGGGCTGGAGATGGAGGGGACAGAACCAGTGTAAAAGATATAAACCCGGACTTATCCTGTGGTCAGTAGTCTACCCTGCCTCTTAGGGATTTAGTTTGAGAATCCAGTTTATGGTACAGAAGCCCTGAATTTCCAGTCAATGCTGATTCGATTTCACGTAAGTGTGTGTTGCATCCCCTTCCAGAATTGGACTTCCTTGCCCAAAAGAACGAAGTGCTGGAGCAAGAAGAGGTGCCACACATGGGTTGGGGTGCATACTGGGACAGTCCCAGCACACCAGTCAGAGTTCCTGATACTCCCAATATGCCACCTGGCATCAGTTCAGTTCAGTTCAGTCGCTCAGTTGTGTCCAACTCTTTGCGACCCCATGAATCACAGCACGCCAGGCTTCCCTGTCCATCACCAACTCCCGGAGTTCACCCAAACTCATGTCCATCGAGCTGATGATGCCATCCAGCTATCTCATTCTCTGTCGTCCCCGTCTCCTCCCGGCCCCAATTCCTCCCAGCATCAGAGTCTTTTCCAGTGAGTCAACTCGTCGCATAAGGTGGCCAAAGTTTTGGAGTTTCCATTTTAGCATCAGTCCTTCCAATGAACACCCAGGATTGATCTCCTCTAGAATGGACTGGTTGGATCTCCTTGCAGTCCAAGAGACTTTCAAGAGTTTTCTCCAACACCACAGTTCAAAAGCATCAATTCTTCGGAGAAGAGCTTTCTTCACAGTTCAACTCTTACATCCATACATGACCACGGGAAAAACCATTGCCTTGACTAGACGTAACTTGGTTGTCAAGGTAATGTCTCTGCTTTTTAATATGCTATCTAGGATGGTCATAACTTTCCTTCCAAAGAGTAAGCCTCATTTAATTTCATGGCTGCAATCAGAATCTGCAGTGATTTTGGAGCCCCCCAAAATAAAGTCTGACACTGCTTCCACTGTTTCCCCATCAATTTCCCATGAAGTGATGGGATCAGATGCCATGATCTTTGTTTTCTGAATGTTGAGCTTCAAGCCAACCTTTTCACTCTGCTCTTTCAATTTCGTCAAGAGGCTTTTGAGTTCCTCTTCACTTTCTGCCATAAGGGTGGTGTCATCTGCATATCTGAGGTTATTGATATTTCTCCCAGCAATCTTGATTCCAGCTTGTGCTTCATCCAGACCAGCGTTCCTCATGATGTACTCTGCATAGAAGTTAAATAAGCATGGTGACAATATACAACCTTGGCGCACTCCTTTTCTTATTTGGAACCATTCTGTTGTTCCATGTACAGTTCTAACTGTTGCTTCCTGACCTGCATACAGGTTTCTGAAGCAACAAGTCAGGTGGTATGGTTTTGCCATCTCTTTCAGAATTTTCCACTATTTATTGTGATCCACACAGTCAAAGTCTTTGGCATATTCAATTTAGCAAAAATAGATATTTTTCTGGAACTCTCTTGCTTTCTCCATGATCCAGTGGATGTTGGCAATTTGATCTCTGGTGCCTCTGCTTTTTCTAAACCCTGCTTGAACATCTGGGAGTTCACGGATCACATAATGCAGAAGCCTGGCTTGGAGAATTTTGAGCATGATTTTAACAGCATGTGAGATGAGTGCAATTGTGTGGTAGTTTGAGCATTTTTTGGCATTGCCTTTCTTTGGGATTGGAATGAAGACTGACATTTTCCAGTCCTGTGGCCACTGCTGAGTTCTCCAAATTTGCTGGCATATTGAGTGCAGCACTTTCACAGCATCATCTTTCAAGATTTGAAATAGCTCACATGGAATTCCATAACCTCCACTAGTTTTGTTCGTAGTGTTGATTCCTAAGGCCCACTTGAGTTCACATTCCAAGATGTCTGGATCTAGGTCAGTGAACACGTTATAGTGACTATCTTTGTCATGAAGATCTTTTTTGTAGAGTTCTTCTGTGTATTCTTGCCATCTCTTCTTAATAACTTCTTCTTCTATTAGGTCCATACCATTTCTGTCCTTTATCGAGCCCATCTTTGCATGAAATGTTCCCTTGGAAACTCTAATTTTCTTGAAGAGATCTCTTGTTTTTTTAAGTCTGTTGTTTTCCTCTATTTCTTTGCATTGATCACTGAGAAAGGCTTTCTTATCTCTCCTTGCTATTCTTTGGAACTCTGCATTCAAATGCTTACATTTTTCCTTTTCTCCTTAGCTTTTCACTTCTCTTCTTTTCACAGCTATTTGTAAGGCCTCCTAAGACAGCCATTTTGCTTTTTTGCATTTCGTTTCCATGGGGATGGTCTTGGTCCCTGTCTCCTGTACAATGTCACGAACCTCCGTCCAGAGTTCATCAGGCACTATCTATCAGATCTAGTCCCTTAAATCTATTTCTTACTTCTACTGTATATTCATAAGAGATTTGATTGAGGTCATATCTGAATGGTCTAGTGGTTTTCCCTACTTTCTTCAATTTCGGCTGAATTTGGCAATAAGAGGTTCATGATCTGAGCCACAGTCAGCTCCTGGTCTTCTTTTTGCTAACTGTATAGAGCTTCTCCATCTTTGGCTGCAAAGAATATAATCAATCTGATTTCGGTGTTGACCATCTGGTGATGTCCATGTGTAGAGTCTTCTCTTGTGTTGTTGGAAGAGGGTGTTTGCTATGACCAGTGCATTCTCTTGGCAAAACTTTGTTAGCCTTTGCCCTGCTTCATTCCGTGCTCCAAGGCCAAATTTTCCTGTTACTCCAGGTGGTTCTTGACTTCCTACTTTTGCATTCCAGTCCCCTATAATGAAAAGGACATCATTTTTGGGTGTTAGTTTTAAAGGTCTTGTAGGTCTTTATAGAACCGTTCAAATTCTTCTTCTTCAGCGTTACTCGTTGGGGCATAGGCTTGGATTACTGTAATAATGAATGGTTTGCCTTGGAAATGAACAGAATTCACTTTGTAGTTTTTAAGATTGCATCCAAGTACTGCATTTTGGGCTCTTTGGTTGACCATGATGGCTACTCCATTTCTTCTATGGGATTCCTGCCCACAGTAGTAGATATAATGATCACCTGAGTTAAATTCACCCATTCCAGTCCATTTTATTTCACTGATTCCTAGAATGTCTATGTTCACTCTTGCCATCTTCTGTTTGACCACTTCCAATTTGCCTTGATTCATGGACCTAACATTCCAGGTTCCTATGCAATATTGCTCTATACAGCATCGGACCTTGCTTCTATCACCAGTCACATACACAATTGAGTATTGGTTTTGCTTTGGCTCCATCCCTTCATTCCTTCTGGAGTTATTTCTCCACTGATCTCCAGTAGCATACTGGGCACCTACCGACCTGGGGAATTCCTCTTTCAGTATCCTATCCTTGTGCCTTCATACTGTTCATGGGGTTCTCTAGGCAAGTATACTGACGTGGTTTCCCATTCCCTTCTCTATCGGAAGACATTCAGCTGTCGTCCATGTGATCTAATCGATTAGGTTTCTCTGATTATGATTTCATAGCAAATATGGTGAGAGATTTTGAAATGAATGAATATTGATTTTTGCCAAATGCTTTTACAGCATGTGTTGAGATGATCATGTGATTTTTGTCCTTCTCTTTCGTAATGTGCTGTACCACACTGACTAATTTGAAGATATTGAACCATCCTTGTACCCCTGGAATAAGTCCATCTTGATCGTGGTATATGATGGTTTCAATGTGATGTTGAATATGGTTCTCTCATATTTGTGAAGAATATTCACATCTATATTCAACAGAAATATTGGCATTGAGTTTTCTTTCTTGGTGGTGTCTTTGTCTGGTTTTGTTGTTAGGAAAATAGTAGCTTCATAAAAAATTTGGGAGTACTCCATTTTCTCAGCTTTTTGGAATAGTTGAGAATGTTGGGTATAAGCTCTTCTGTATTTGTTTGTAAACATTCTTCTGTGTAGCTGTGTGTTCCTGAACTTTATTTTACTAAGAGACTTTTTATGATAAATTCAATTTCGCTATGAGTTTTTCAACTATACAGATTATAAGTTCCTTCCTGATTCAGTTTTGTAAGGTTGTATAGCTTCTCCATCTTTGGCTGCAAAGAATATAATCAATCTGATTTTGGTGTTGACCATCTGGTGATGTCCATGTGTAGAGGATTCTCTTGTGTTGTTGGACGAGGTTGTTTGCTATGACCAGTACGTTCTCTTGACAAAACTTTATTAGCCTTAGCCCTGCTTCATTCCGTGCTCCAAGGCCAAATTTGCCTGTTACTCCAGGTGTTTCTTGACTTCCTGCTTTTCCATTCCAGTCCCCTATAATGAAAAGGACATCTTTTTTGGGTGTTAGTTCTAAAAGGTCCTGTAGATCTTCATAGAACCGTTCAACTTCGGCTTCTTCAGCATTACTGGTTGGGGCATAGGCCTGGATTACTATAACATTGAATGGTTTGCCTTGGAAACAAACAGAAATCATTCTGTCGTTTTTAAGATTGCATCCAAGATTGCATTTCGGGCTCTTTTTTTGACCATGATGGCTACTACATTTCTTCTAAGGGATTCGTGCCTACAGTAGTAGATATAATGGTCATCTGAGTTAAATTCACCCATTCCAGTCCATTTTAATTCACTGATTCCTAGAATGTCTATGTTCACTCTTGCAATCTCCTGTTTGATCACTTCCAATTTGCCTTGATTCATGGACCTAACATTCGAGGTTCCTATGCAATATTGCTCTTGACAGCACCAGACCTTGCTTCTATCACCAGTCACATCCACAACTGGGTATTGGTTTTGCTTTTGTTCCATCCCTTTATTCCTTCTAGAGTTATTTCTCCACTGATCTCCAGTAGCATACTGGGCACCTACCGACCTGGGGAATTCCTCATTCAGTATCCTATCATTTTGCCCTTTGATATTGTTCATGGGTTTCTCAAGGCAAGTATACTGAAGTGGTTTGCCATTCCCTTCTCCAGTGGACCACATTCGGCTGTGGTCCATGTGATCAGATCAACTAGTTTCCTGTGATTATGATTTCAGTGTGTCTGCCCTTTGATGCCCCCTCGCAATACCTACCGTCTTATTTGTTTTTCTCTCACCTTGAGCGTGGGATATCTCTTCACAGATGCTCCAAGAAAGCGCAGACGCTGCACCTTACCTTGGATGAGGGGTATCTCCAGAAGGCCGCCCCTCCTGACCTTGAACGTGGAGTAGCTTCTCTTGGCCCTCCTGTGCCCGTGCAGCCATGGCCTATTGGACGTGGGGTAGCTCCTCAAGGCCGCTCCTCTTTGCATGGTCAGTTGCGCCGGGGCCGATGTCTCTTGCATCTATGCCGCTAGGGCCGAAGATGGAGAAGCTGTATACAGTTAGCAAAAACAAGACCAGGAGCGGAATGTGGCTCAGATCATCAACTCCTTATTGCCAAATTCAGACATAAATTGAAGAAAGTAGGGAAAACCAGTAGACCATTCAGATGTGACCTAAATCATATACCTTATGATTATATAGTGGAATTGAGAAATAGATATAAGGGACTAGATCTGATAGATAGAGTGCCTGATGAACTCTGGGCGGAGGTTCATGACATTGTACAGGAGACAGGGACCAAGACCATCTCCATGGAAAAGAAATGCAAAAAAGCAAAATGGCTGTCTTAGGAGGCCTTACAAATAGCTGTGAAAAGAAGAGAAGTGAAAAGCAAAGGAGTAAAGGAAAGATATAAGCATCTGAATGCAGAGTTCCAAAGAATAGCAAGGAGAGGTAAGAAAGCCTTCCTCAGTGATCAATGCAAAGAAAAAGATTATAAAAAGGATTGGAATACAAGAGACCTCTTCAAGAAAATTAGAGATTCCAAGGGAAGATTTCATGCAAAGATGGGCTCGATAAAGGACAGAAATGGTATGGACCTAAAAGAAGCAGAAGTTATTAAGAAGAGATGGCAAGAATACACAGAAGAACTCTACAAAAAAGATCTTCACGACCAAGATAGTCACGGTAACGTGATCACTGACCTAGAGCCAGACATCTTGGAATGCGAAGTCAAGTGGGCCTTAGAAAGCATCACTACGAACAAAGGTAGTAGAGGTGATGGAATTCCAGTTGAGCTATTTCAAAACTTGAAAGATGATGCTGTGAAAGTGCTACACTCAATATGCCAGCAAATTTGGAAAACTCAGCAGTGGCCACAGGACTGGAAAAGGTCAGTCTTCATTCCAATCCCAAAGAAAGGCAATGTCAAAGAATGTTCAAAGTACCACACAATTGCACTCATCTCACACGCTAGTAAAGGCATGCTCAAAATTCTCTAAACCAGGCTTCAGCAATATGTGAACCATGAACTCCCAGATGTTCAAGCAGGGTTTTAGAAAAAGCAGAGGCTCCAGAGATCAAATTGCCAACATCCGCTGGATCATCAGAAAGCAAGAGAGTTCCAGAAAAACATCTATTTCTGTATCATTGTCTATGCCAAACCTTTGACTGTGTGGATCACAATAAACTGTAAAAAATTCTGAAAGAGATGGCAAAACCATACCACCTGACCTGCCTCTTGAGAAACCTGTATGCCGGTAAGGAAGCAACAGTTAGAAATGGACATGGAATAACAGGCTGGTTCCAAATAGGAAAAGGAGTACGTCAAGGCTGTATATTGACACCTTGCTTATTTAACTTATATTCAGAGAACATCATGAGTAATGTTGGTCTGGAAGAAGCACAAGCTAGAATCAAGATTGCTGGGAGAAATATCAATAACCTCAGATATGCAGATGACACTACCCTTATGGCAGAAAGTGAAGAGGAACTCAAAAGCCTCTTGATGAAAGTGAAAGCGGAGAGTGAAAAGGTTGGCTTGAAGCTCAACATTCAGAAAACAAAGATCGTGACATCTGGTCCCATCACTTCATGGGAAATAGATGGAAAAACAGTGGAAACAGTGTCAGAATTTATTTTTTTGGGCTCCAGAATCACTGCAGATTCTGATTTTCGCCATGAAATTAAAAGATGCTTACTCCTTGGAAGGAAAGTTATGACCAACCTAGATAGTATATTAAAAAGCAGAGACATTACTTTGCCAAACAAGGTCCGTCTAGTCAAGGCTATGGTTTTTCCTGTGGTCATGTATGGATGTGCGTGTTGGACTGTGAATAAAGGTGATCGTTGAAGAATTGATGTTTTTGAGCTGTGGTGTTGGAGAACACTCTTGAGAGTCCCTTGGACTGCAAGGAGATCCAACCAGTCCATTCTAAAGGAGATCCATCCTTGTTGTTCATTGGAAGGCCTGATGCTAAAGCTGAAACTGCTATATTTTGGCCACCTCATGCGACGAGTTGACTCATTTGAAAAGACTCTGATGCTGGGAAAGGTTGGGGGTGGGAGGAGAAGGGGACGACCGAGAATGAGATGGCTGGAGGGCATCACCGACTCTGTGGACATGAGTTTGAGTGATCTCCGAGGGTTGGTGATGGACAGGGAGGACTGACGTGCTGTGATTCATGGGGTCGGGGACAGTCGGACATGACTGAGTGACTGAACTGAATTGAACTGAACTGAAGGTTGTATAGTCCTAGAGATTTGTCAGTTTCTTCTAGGTTGTCCAGCTGTTTGGCACATAACTATTTGTAGTATCCTCTTTTGATTATTCCTTATTGCTGTGATGCTGGATGTCATGGCTCATTTGCATATTTCTTTTTTTGAGTCATCTATCTTTTATTTTTGATGAACCTAGGTAAAGACTTAACTATTTTGGTTTTTCAAAAAATTTCTTTTCACTTAACTGATATTTATTTTCTTTAGGAAATGGAAAGACTCAATTTTATTAATGTCATCTCTGATCTTTATTATTGCCTTCATTCTGAGGATTTGGGCTTTATTTATTCTTCTTTTTCTACTTCATTTATATAGTAAGTTAAGTTCATTATTTCAGTTTTCTCCCCCGCCTTGAGGGAAGTATCTGTCAGTATACAATTTCCCCAGTACTGCTTTTCTACATCCAATAGATTTTGGAAAGTTGTTGTTTTTATTTGTCTCAAAGTAATTTCTGCTTCCCTTTTTTATTTCTTCATTAGCTCATTTGTATTTAGTAGCATGTTGTTTCATCTCCATATATTTGTGTTTGTCCCATATTCCCCCTCCTGTAATTGATTTCTTATTTTGTACCATTGTGGTCAGAAAAATTGCTTTAGATAGTATCTGTCTTCTTAAATGTGTTGAGCCTTGTTTTGTGGTCCAGCATTTGATCATCACTGAAAAAATATCCTGTGCAACATTGAAGGTGTGTATTCTGCTATTTTGGGATAGACTATGCCAGGTGGCTCAGAGGTAAAGAATCTGTCTAAAATGCAGAAGATGCAGATTTAATCTTTGGGTCAGCAAGATCCCCTGGAAAAGGAAATGCAATAAACTCCAGTGTTCTTGCGTGGGAAATCCCATGGACAGTGGAGCCTGGAGGTCTACAGCCCATGGGGTTTCAAAAGAGACAACTTAGTAACTGAAGAACAACTACAAATGCTTCAGGTATCTATTAAGTTCAACTACTCTAATCTGTAATTTAAGACTTGAGTTTTCTTATTGCTTTTCTATCAGGATGCTCTGTGCATTGATGTAATTGGGTGTTTAATGTAGTTAGCGTTTAATTTGTGATTCACTTGTCTTTTAATTTTCATACTAGATTATCTACTTGGTTGGTACATAGCCTTTACTATGTGTTTATGTGTCCTGGTGGGAGTTTTTCCCTTATCTGTATATTTTTATTTCTTTTTCCACTTAGAGAAGACTCTTTAATATTTCCTTCCAAGTTCGTTTAGTATGGATAAGCTCTTAGCTTTTGCTTGTCTGAGAAGTTCTTCTCTCCAAAACTGGATGATAATCTTGCTGGGTAGAGTATTATAGGTTGCAAGTTTTTCCCTTTCAGCACGTTAAATAATATACATTTTTGACCCCTTTCTCTCTCTCTTTTTCCTTCTACGACCACAATACATTGAATATTAGTATACTTGATGTTGTCTAGAAGTCTCTTAAACTGTTTTCCTTTAACTTATTTTTTATTTTGTTTTTCCTATTGGGCGTTTTCCATAATTTTACATTCCAGATTAATATTGCTTCTTGTGCATTGACATCTCTCATTTTGGTGTGAGGTGGGGCTAGAGCTAAGAGGACAGAACCAGTGCCAGGTAAGAGCACAGACTTCTCCTGTGCTCGGTAGCCAACCATGCCTATTGGGAAGTTAGGCTGAATATCCAGTTGATGGTACAGAAGCCCTGAGTTTCAGGTCCATGCTGATTCCATTTCATGTAAGTGTGTGCTGTATCCTCTTTCAGCATTGGACATTTTGCCCCAAAAGAACGAAGTCCTGGCGCAAGAAGGGGTGACCAATATGGGCTTGGGTGCATACTGGAACAGTCCCAGCACACCAGTCAGAGTTCCAGATACTCCCACTGTGCCACCTCCATAAGCACTGGTAATGGCTGCTCTCAAATTGTTCAGATGTAAGCCGGATCTCAGTTGGCTCCACTCCTGGCATCTGTACATTCTTCTCAGCCATGTAAGCCTTTGTCATAGTTGTGGGAAGGGGTGTTCTATGAAAGAAGATGGGCTGGAATAGGCATTCAGAGTGGGTAAGGTCATGAGCTGGCATTGTTATGGGGAAACAGCCAGCATCCTGTGTAATATAAACATGTTTCCTCTGCCTTGCTTTGTGAGTAAGCAAACGTGTGGGTGCCTCCGCAAACTATTCACACAGAGATAAATAAATAAATAAATGCCCACTAAGCCAAACAAAAGAGGAAATGATAGGGAATCTACCTGATTAAAAATTCCAAATAATGATATTGAACATGATCCAAAATCTTTAAAACAAAATGGAGTTACAGATTAATTGCCTGGAGACAAGGATCGAGAAGATGCAAGAAAGGGTTACAAGCCCCTAGAAAAATTAAGAAGAGTCAATACATAAGGAATAATGCAATAGGTGAGATCCAAAACACTCTGGAGGGAACCAACTTTAGAATAACAGAGGCAGAAGATAGGATATGTGAGATAGAAGATAGAATGTTAGAAATAAATGAAAGAGAGAGGAAAAAAGAAAAATGAATTAAAAGAAATGAGGACAATCTCAGAGACCTCTGGGACAATGTTAAATGCACCAACATTCGAATCATAGGAGTCACAGAAGATGAAGACAAAAAGAAAGACCATGGGAAAACACTTGAGGAGATGATATTTGAAAAGTTCCCTATAATGGGGAAAGAAATAATCACCCAAGTCCAAGAAACCCAGACAGTCCAAAACAGGAAAAACCCAACGCAAACACCCCAAGACACATATTAATAAAATTAAGAAAGATCAAAGACAAAGAATAAATTTTAAAAGCAGAAACGCAAAAACAGCAAATAACACACAATGGGATTCCCACAAGGATAACAGCTGATCTTTCAATAGAAACGCTTCAGCCCAGGAGGGAATGGCAGGGCATAATTACAGTGCTGAAAAACATTGCCTACAGCCCAGATTATTGTAACCAGCAAGGTTCTGATTCAAATATGAAGGAGAAATCAAAACCTTTACACAAAGGAAAAAGCTGAGAGAATTCAGCAACACCAAACCAGCTCACTAACAAATGCTAAATGACCTTCTCTAGACAGGAAGCAGAGAATGGGGGTATAAACCCGAACCCCCCAAAATAAAGTAAATGGCAATGGGAACATACTTATTATTAACTCCCTTACATGTAAATGGTTTGAATGCCTCAACCAATAGACAAACACTGGCTGAATGGATACAAAAACAAGACCCCTATATATGTTGTCTAGGAAAGATCCACCTCGAAACAAGGGACACATACAAACTGAAAGGGAAGGCCTGGAAAAATATATTCCATGCAAATAGCGACCAAAAGAAAGCAGGAGTAGCAATACTCATATTAGATAAAATAGACTTTAAGACAAAGGTTGTGAAAAGAGACAGAGAAGGACACTACATGATGATCAAAGAATCAATCCAAAAAGAAGATATAATGATTATAAATTTATATGCACCTAACACAGAAGCACTGCAATACTTAAGAGAAATGTTAATAATTAAGAAAGGGGAAATTCAAAATAATACAATAAGAGTGGGAGACTTTAATACCCACTCACACCTATGGATAGATTGACTAAACAGAAAATTAACAAGGAAACACAAACGTTTTCAATCCCTGGTCAGGGAACTAAGATCCCACAAAATGCATGGTGCCTCCCACCCCAAGAAATTATCTGTCTGTTCTGATCCTGTTTGTTATATGCACCGGGATTAGGCCACATCCACTGCGCTGCCCTTGGGAACAGACTACTCCGACCAATTTCATAGGATAACAGTGGCCTAATTGATATTTGGTCTGTTCCCTCCAAACATTATTTTAAACTTTGGGAGTGCTAGCTGTGGGTTTTAGTTGTATCAGCATTTTGTGCCTCCTGAGTACCTTTAGCTGACAGCATAGGCGAGTGATGCATCAAAGCCCTTTATGACGGAGGTGGCCAGGAGGTTATTTCTGCCTGCTTTTCTCAGGGGAAGTATGACATTCACCATCCCCATGTTGAAACATCTTCCCATCTGGGCTCTGGCAATCTAGACCCTAATGTCATTCCACAGCCCAAACAAAGGCAGTAACACCACACCACTAAACGTTGCCGCTGAGATCAATTGTAAAGCAGGGTTATCCATCTTCAGTGCAGACTCCGGACCCAGTCCAGACCTCTCCTCTCTGGTTAACTGGGGGCCTGAGGGTCTGTTCCCCAATCTTCTAGGACTCCACACCCCTCCCTACTCAGGTGCCAACCTCTTCTATCCCTCCCCTCTCTTCTCATCAGAAAATGCACACACACACACACACACACAATTATAATCTTTTCACAATTTAATGTTTATTTTAATGGCTGCCATAAGTTTACTATGTTAGTGTGAGAGTGAGTCTTTTCCTGGTTGGTCATTTGTAAGAAAGCAGACCTCTGGAGAAACAAATCTAAACTGTCTGACCTTTGGTTTTCAGTTAATGGGTGTCCAGGTTGTACTGCTCCAGGGTCTCTCATTCTGAGGAGGCTGAGCTTATCTTCTCTTTCGATTCTGCCTCCTTCTTGGACTCTGCCTCATATTTTGGTACCTTTTTAGGCATTGATTCTGTGTCTTATGTGCACAGGAACAGAAAAATATGTTTGGTTTCCTTGTTTTCTTCACCTTCTTCGACTAAGTAGCATATGATCCGATTTTCTTTCTCAAAGTCCCTTGTAGAGGTCTTCTGACCCTCATGGTCATATTTTGTGCCTGGAAAGAAAAGAGAAGTGTATTAGTTTTGAGGAAAGCATATAACAACTGAGTTGGAAGGGAGATTTCATGAAAAAGAGATTTGGGCTGATGATTTCTTTTGTACCATGCAAGGGCAGTGTAGAAGTCTTGGGCAGCAAAGTCAATGGAGAACATGGGGAGCTAGATGGAGTCGTCTTACTTTCACACTTCCGTTGACAACGGGTCGTCTCTCTTCCTTTCATCCTTGAAGCAAACCGCGTTGCAAATCTTCTTGTCTTCTGTGGATTCATGGTTCTTATAGTCATGATGACCCTACGAAGTGGCCTAACCCAGAATCTCTGGCTCTGACCCACCGATATATACTTTCTGAGGACAATGAGGAGTCACACCCTTCAATCTGATTGGTCATCTAGGCTCTCCCCCAGCCAATGGTGACCTTGGGGTCTTAGATATCACAATGTACTACTTTGCCCATCAACATGGTCTAGTGGAGGCTGAGGGAAGCCATGATACAACTTACCAGCTGCCGACACCTCTGTGTGTCTGATTCTGGGGAGTGGTGATTCAGTTGCATGGTCTTTCTGCTCATGACCTTCAGACTTTCCTGCAGTGCCCTTTATACTTTTACTTATATGTCTCCCTTCAACACTCCTGCCTCCTCCATCCCTGTATGAACACTTTTCATCCCATTTCAGCACTTCAGAGTCCTCTAGTCACTTCATCTCTAGACCACCCTGTTCCTATTGGGGGTCTTTGAGGGGCTTAAGGAACTTAAGAGCAAGCACTTAACATGGAAAAAGGTAATTAAGAACATGTTGTACGTTTTTTTCTATTCCAATGAGCTTTAGAGACCCCAAGATTTGGTGAATCCTCAGTCTGTGGCCCCAAGTTCAATCCACCGTCTCCTTAAGATTACACATCAGAGCAAAGAAAGTGTTCAATGTCTCCTCCACTAATATTGTTGGGGACACTTCAAATCTCATATTGAGTAGGGAAACTCAACTTGCCCTATCTACCAGAAATATATTCCCGATAAAAAAGAAAAAAAAAAAAAAGCATGGTGCCCAAAGGCAAGAGTCACGTGACCACTGCACCATGGACTCTGGACTGAATCACTTCCCCAATGGTCCCTAATTGACAGTTATCATCATGTAGGGCCCACTCTGTAGCTTGCCAATCACTGAGCAGTAGATGTGTCAATAGGTACCTCATAGATAGTTGGTTGCTTATGGGCAGGGCCCTGGGATGCACTGTCCTATTGCTGAGCAAGACCTGTTGCTTAGTAACAGGATGTGGATTAGTAAGGCAGAGCAATGGCTACCTGCTAAGGGCTATACTCATGCTGCTCTGTTACATAAGGATTCTTTGGGTCCAGTGTGCAGGAATCATTTTGATTGACTCCTTTCCAATTTCATATTTTGATTTCACATGGTTGTTTAACTTTTGTACAACATTCTTTTCATTGTATTCCCAGGCATGCCTGTCAACAGTGCTTATCTCTATGCCCCTCAAACAGCTGCCACTTGAGCCCACGTGCCGCATATAGTATAGCTAATATTTCAAACCCAACAAGAATGTGAAGGCCAGCCTACCTTAAGAACTACTTTGACAAACCTTAACATCACAGTGATTTTTATTCTATTCACAGTATAACAGAGCAGGATGAAGGAAATTCAAAAAGTATAAAAATGAAATTAGAGGACACCAATTAGTTTGTGAACAGAAATATAAACTGTTAATAATTTCTCTTTGTTGTTCTAACTAAATATTTATAACATATATCTTATATGTGTTATATTATGCTAGAATATATAATACACATATATTTGGTTGAGCATATATACATCAGTGAATTTTTTTTTAATTTATAGAAATTGAATCAAACTCTATGCACTACTGTAGCCTTCCTTTCTTATACAATATGCTGGAAGAATTTTTACATCTCAACAAACATATATCTGTCATTATTTCTAAGGATTACTACAGTGTTCAAATACTTGCTTATCCCATACTCCATGCGAGTGCTTTGAAGAGAGGAACCATGTGTGCTTTGTTCACTGGTTGCTTCCATATCTTTTCTATTGGAAATCAGGCTGTAATACACATTGGAGTTCATGTATCTTTTTTTTTTTTCATTTTTAAAAATTAATTAATTAATTTTACTTGGAGGCTAATTACTTTACAATATTGTAGTGATTTTTGCCATACTTTGACATAAATCAGCCATAGACACCATCATTTGAAGGAACCTGAGGAAGATGGTTCAGTTCAGTTCAGTCGCTCAGTCGTGACCGACTCTTTGTGAACCCATGAATCACAACACACCAGGCCTCCCTGTCCATCACCAACTTCCGGAGTTCACTCAAACTCATGTCCATCTAGTCGGTGGTGCTATCCAGCCATCTCATTCTCTGTTGTCCCCTTCTCCTCCCGCCCCCAATCCTTCCCAGCATCAGAGTCTTTTCCAGTGAGTAAATTCTTCGTATGAGGTGGCCAAAGTATTGGAATTTCAGCTTTAGCATCAGTCCGGATGTTTTAGAAAAGAGAAATCTTTCTTCTCCATTTTGAGATCTATAGGATGTTAGGAAAATACTGTTCAATATATTTTACTCTAGAGAAGATTATAATAGTGACTTTTTAAATAATATACTAGTTCTCTGCTTTTAATAAAACTAAATGAGGAATCTTTTTCGGTATTTCTATGAATGTATTATTGAAGAATGTAGGCTACATTTAGGTTGCCTATTCCTAAAATGAAATGCTGCTTGATAGAAAATTTAGCAAAAGCTAAATCATTTCCCTCAAGCATTTTGCTCTGATGAGGTGAATATGTCCTGAACACTGTTTGGTAGACTTCCAGTCAGAAATAACTGGCATCTGAAGAGGCTTAGATTTGGAAGAGAGCCAACTCTTTCTGCTTCTTCTCCCTAAATAATATTGATTTCTGAGCACTGTAAAGCACAATTTTCTAAATGTTTCAGGTTTGGGATTAAAGCAAAATATATTTCTATTCCCACATTTCAAAAATTCCAACAAAATCACTTTCTTTAATGATTTAGAAATTTTTTGACCTTTGGGTCATTTAATTTCCAGTGATGGGGAAAGTGAGGTAAGGAAAAACCAGAGTGATTGATCATCAAGTTAGTCACTCTCAGTAAAATTGTCAATATGAAGGTAAAAATTGCATATCGTTGATTTAATTTGCATCTCTTTCATTACAAGTGAGGTAGGGCCTTTTTTTCCCCAGTGCTTAACAGTTAATTAATTCATTTTTAAGGTACCCATTCATTAGTAGAATTGGTCTTTTGATAAAATAAATAACAATTTCCAATAGAGTAGACAAATTATATTCCGGTCCCTCTCTTTTTTAATGTGTATTTTAATGATATATTGCACTTAGATGAGTAGATTACAGGCCCCAGCCATAAAACAAAACACAACAAAAAAAGTTAACCTTCACTTTAAACGTGAATCACTTTTAGCTATTTCTGCTGTAACAGTTTTATTTTGTTTTCAGACGAGAAATGTTTCTAAAAAGTCAGCTGTTTTAAATATATATTCTTACCCTTAAAAGACAGATATCAGTGTTTAACTTGCTTATCAATTGTAAATTTATAGAAGTGAGCTCACTGAATTGCCTCCACGTATATTCACTTTGAATGATTGAGAGATAGATTCATTTTCACCCGATTAAAACCTTTTTCAGGTTAATTTCCTAAAGTCATTCTTTATTACTGAACTTGTGGCCTTGAAGACTCTTTCATCTATGTGCTCGAGTGAATTCAAAACTGCTTCCTGTGGAGAATCTAGGCTCCAAGAATATTCCCCTGGTTTACCTCCATGCCTTTTAAGGTTTTTCTGCCTTCAAAGGAGGTTATCAATCTTATTTCCAGCCCAGCTGACTATTAATATTTATGACTCTAACTTGACACATTCTAAAGGTATTGAGAACAACACTGAATTCACAATACTTTTTCAAAGTGAGACAAATAATATAAATGGAAAATTGACTGAATGCTCTACTCCTCTAGTTTATACTAAGGTCTATCCTTGGGAAGGGTTTCCCTGATGGCTCAGAGGTTAAAGCGTCTGCCTCCAATGCGGGAGACCCGGGTTTGATCCCTGGGTCGGGAAGATCTCCTGGAGAAGGAAACGGTAACCCACTCCAGTATTCTTGCCTGGAGAATCCCATGGATGGAGAAGCCTGGTAGGCTACAGTCCACGGGGTTGCAAAGAGTCGGACACGACTGAGCGACTGAACGGACAGAACGGATCCTTGGGAAAGACCAAACCAGAAGAGAGCTGGATCTCAGCCTCTTATTATCTGTGCTTGCTGAATTAAGCTCCGACATGATGTCATAATATTACTCTAAGAGATATTTATATAAAATAATTGAACTCAATGGCCTTTCAGTTCATTGACCTGCTCATCTCCATGTATCTCTTCAAATTAGTGTTCATTGTCTTCTGATATATACCTCGGAGTGGATTTGCTGGGTCAATTGTTAGCTCATTTTTTAGTTTTTTCAGAAACTTTCATGATGTTTTCCATAGCGACTGCACAAATTTACATTCCCACCAATTAAGTGCAAGGGCTTCCCTTTCTCCACATCTTTGTCAACATTTGTTATGTTCAGAATTTTTGATTTAATCATAGCCATTCTGATGAGTGTGAGGTGATATTTCCATATGATTTTGGTTTTAATATCTCTGACAGTTAGTGATGTTCAGCATTGTTTCATGTGCCATCTGTATATCTTCTTTGGAGAAAATCAGATCTTCCCATTTTTTTTTTTTTTTAATATCAAGTTGAATAATCTGTTTAGATAGTTTGGATATTAACCCCTTATAGTCATATCATTTGCAAATACTTACTCCCATTCAGTAGGCTTTTTCATTTTGTCAGTGCTTTCGTTTGCTGTGAAAAACTTTTAACCTTAATTAGATCTCATTTTTTTCCTTTGCTTCCTTTTCCTTAGGAGACAGATGAAAAAAAATGTTGATATGAATTATGTCAAATTCACCTTGATTTCATTTGTTTAATCATTTTTTTTTTTTTGATAAGCTGAAACTCCAATACTTGGCCACCTCATGCGACGAGTTGACTCATTGCAAAAGACTCTGATGCTGGGAGGGATTTGGGGACGGGAGGAGAAGGGGACGACAGAGATTGAGATGGTTGGATGGCATCGCCGAATCAATGAAGATGAGTTTGAGTGAACTCTGGGAGTTGGCGTTGGACAGGGAGGCCTGGCATGCTGTGATTCATGGGGTGGCAAAGAGTCAGACACAACTGAGCGGCTGAACTGAACTGAACTGAACTGATAGCTTTCTGTATATAGTGTCATGTCAACTGCAAGTAGTGACAGCTTTAGTTCTTCCTTCCGATTTGGATGACTTTTAATTTTTTTCTTTGAATGATTGTTGTTCCTAGTACTTCCAGTGTTTTAGAAGTGGCAAGAGTGGGCATCTGTGTCTTGTTCCTGATTTAGATGGATAGCTTTCAGCATTTTGCCCCTGAATATGATATCATCTCTGTTTGTTATAAATCACCTTTATTATGTTCAGAAGACCACATGGACTATACAGTCCATGGAATTCTCTAGGCCAGAGTAGTGGAGTGGGCACTGTGCTACTTCCACTTTCACTTTCATTATGTCCAGATATATTCCCTCCTTATCAAGTATGGTGAAAGTTTATGAAATGAATGAATATTGAATTTCGCCAAATGCTTTTACAGCATCTGTTGAGATGGTCATGTGATTTTTGTCCTTCTCTTTCCTAATGTGGTGTACCACACTGACTAATTTGCAGATATTGGGCCATCCTTGTACCCCTGGAATAAGTCCTTCTGGATCATGGTATATGATGGTTTCTTTGTGATGTTGAATTTGGTTCTCTCATATTTTGTGAAGAATATTCATATCTGTATTCAACAGAAATATTGGCATTGAGTTTTCTTTTTTGGTGGTGTCTTTTCTGGTTTTGCTGTTAATAAAATAACAGCTTCATCTAAAATTTGGGAGTGTTTGTTAGCCATCTTTATGTCTTCTTTGGAGAAATATCTGTTTAGTTCTTTGGCCCATTTTTTGATTTGGTCATTTATTTTTCTGGAATTGAGCTTCAGGAGACTTCACTACACTCCTAATCTGTTTAGACTCCTGCACTACTTCCTCGGTAGTCTAGTGGCTGAGACTCTGTGCTTCCAATACAGGGGACCCAGGTTCGATCCTTGGTCAGGGAACTAGATCCCACTTGCTGTAACTAATACCTGGTGCAGCCAAATAAATAGTAAAATAATAATAATAATCCATTATTGTTGTAAGGATTAAATGAGATACAAAATGTGTAATGCCAAGCACATAATAACCTCTGCTATGTGACACTGATAAAGAATCTACCTGCACTGCAGGAGACACTGGTTCAGTCCCTGGTCCAGGAAGATCCCCTGGAGAAGGAAATGGCAACCCAGTCCAGTATTTTTGCCTGGAGAATCCCATGGACAGAGGAGCCTGGTGGGCTACAGTCCATGGGGTCGCAAAGAGTCAGACATGATTTAGGGACTGAGTAACAACTATAGCAATGTGCCAAATACTGAGATTCACATTTCTTCACTCAACAAACATTTACTGAGTGTCTAGTATGGGCCATACAGTGCTCCAGTGTTTGGATTATATCAGTGAACAGGACAGATTTGCTTTTATCATGAACTTAAATTCGAGGACGTGCGAAGAGTAAATTCAATGTAGTTGAATCCATGATTATTGATAATATGAATCACTATTATTACTACTAGTTTATTATATGCCAGCCACTGTGCAATTGATTTTCATATATAATCTTATTTTCTTATTAACCCTGTGAGATAAGAGTTTTGTTGCTGCTTGAGAGTGTGGAAACTGAGCCTCCAAGGTGTTATGTAAATGAAGTGGGCAAGTGAGCTGGTATTTAGACCAGATTTTCTGGCTTCATTCACTGCCGCACCTTTCTACCTTTGCTTGGTGAGTCATTGATGGTTGTCATTTTTGCCTACAGTTATTTCTTGACATCCTTGCCAACATGTTTTCCTCTGTAGTATAAGTTGGGAGAGAAAAATTTGTGTTTTCCTCATTTTGTATTAAAATACTTAATTATCCCTGCAGGAGATGATCAGAGAGGGAATAAATGACAGCTTTGCTTAGTGTTTCTCTGAATCAGGTATAAGTCACAGCTGACTCCCTCCGTGTTCAGAAAAGATGTCACGGTTAGAGGGGGGAGTCGAGGTGCAGCCTGGAGAGAGGCGCGTCGCTGGGGATGGGGAGACTCCCAGTGGAATGGTGTTGACACTGGTCATCCTACCGGTTAAGGTGAAAGCAGTGGAGTTGGTGCCTCCGGTGTCAGTCTTCTGGTATTGTTGCGTCATTTTCGTTTCCTGACTTGCAGTCTTTAGGAAAGATTCGGCACCTCAGCTCTAAAGATCCCTTTTCCTCTGCTCTTCTGCAGTTGCCCAACAAACCGGGCATGTTCATGTCCCCCAGAGTCAGGCTGAATAAGTCTTGCTAGAATTTAAGAGAGTATTGTGATGAAATATTTCAAGTATTCAGAAAAGTGCAAAGAGTATCATGTACTCACAATTTAATTTTTTTTTTTTTAATTTTTCTTTATTTGACTTCTCTGGGTCTTAGTTGCGGCATGTGGGATCTAGTTTCCTGACAAGGGATCATACTTGGGTCCCCTACATTGGGAGTACTAGGTCTTAGCCACTGGACCACCAGGGAAGTCCCTCACAATTTAATTTGGTCAAACCTTAACATGTTGCCTCTGTGCTCCAGGTTTTAAATTTTTTAAATTTATTTTTATTTATTTATCTATTTTTGCTTTTTGGCCACATCAAGAGGCACGTGGGATCTTAGTTCTGTGACTAAGGATGGAACTCGAACCTCCTGCAGTGGAAGTGAAGAGTCTTAACCACTGGGCTGTCAGGAAATCCCTCCAGTTTCTTTTTTTAAGTAAAAAATTATAGATGTAACTGAAACGCTCTGTGTACCTGTTCCCAAGTCCACTCTCCTTCCTCCCTCCCTCCCATATAGAGGCCACCACTGTGCTGACTTATCATTACAGCGCATACATTCATCCCATCATTGCGCCATATAAATGCATGGATAAGCACCCTTACACTCGATGCCTAGAGGCACATCCTTATCACCTGTGTCTTTGTATGCAAGGGCGGGAGTGTTTCTAGGATGTTGCTGGGGCATCATGAATCTGCAGTGACATGGCCACATTTCTCTCCAGGATGGTTGTGCCAGTTGATGGTGTGTATGACAGTTTCTGCCTCTCCATGACCTCAGTCATGCTTACTGCTGATTTTTAAAATGCACTGCTGATCTGATGAATGTGAAATTGTGTCTTACAGTTGTATTTGTATTTTTATTATTAATAAGATTGAGCATCTTTTCCTGTGTTTATTGGCCACTTATGTCTCCTCTTTGGTGAATTATCTGTTCACATTCTTTACTTTTGCATCTATTATGTTGTCATTTTTCTTATTGGTTGTAGTGGTTCATTGTGTATTCTGGTTACTAATCATTTACCAGTCATTGTGCGGAGATTATCTCCAAGTCTCTTGCTTGTCTTTTACTTTGTTCATGGTATATGTTGATGTACAGACAAATTTAATTTTGATGTAGACAGCTGTTTTGCAGTCTTTTAATATTCATGCTTTGAGTCTTTTTAAAAATATTTATTTATTTTTGGCTGTGCTGGGTCTTCGTTGTTTCCTGCTGGAATTCTCTAGCCATGGAGTGCAGCGGCTTCTCTCTCGTCGAAGGCTACTTCTCATTGCAGTGGCTTCTCTTGTTGCGGAACACAGGCTCTAGGGTCACAGGCTTTAGCAATTGTGGCGCATGGGCTTTGTTGTACCAAGCATGTGGGATCTTCCCAGACCAGGATCAAACTCGTGTCCCCTGCATTTTAAGGTGGATTCTTAACCACTGGACCACCAGGGAAGCCCCTGAGTCTTGCTTAAAAGAATTTTCCACCCACTCTAAAATTACGTGTATATTTTCCTCTATTTTCTTTCTAAATTTTCAAAAATTTTGATTTTTGCATTAAGCATGGGATCCATATAGAATTTATTCTGTGATTGCTGTAAGGTTGGGATCTATTTTTCTTTTTCTGCCATATAGATAATCAGCTAGTCCAGCCCCTATATTATATAGCCTCTTCTTTCTCCACTGATTGGTTATGCCTGTCTGGTACCAGGTTTCCATATATTCAGGGGTGTGCTTGGGGCTTCTTTGGTTGACTAATCTTTTGCCTGTTCCTGGGCTGGTATCATAGTCAATGAAGCAGAAATAGATGTCTTTCTGGAACTCTGTTGCTTTCTCCGTGATCCAACGGATGTTGGCAATTTGATCTCTGGTGCCTCTGCCTTTTCTAAAACCTGCTTGAACATCTGGGAGTTCACGGTTCACATATTGCTGAAGCCTGGCTTGGAGAATTTTGAGCATGATTTTACTAGCGTGTGAGATGAGTGCAATTGTGTGGTAGTTTGAGCATTCTTTGGCATTCCCTTTCTTTGGGATTGGAATGAAGACTGACATTTTCCAGTTCTGTGGCCACTGCAGAGTTTTCCAAATTTGCTGGCATATTGAGTGCAGCACTTTCACAGCATCATCTTTCAAGATTCGAAATAACTCAACTGGAATTCCATCACCTCCACTAGCTTTGTTCGTAGTAATGCTTTGTAAGGCCCCCTTGACTTCACATTCCAAGATGTCTGGCTCTAGGTCAGTGATCACATTATCGTGACTATCTTGGTCGTGAAGATCGTTTTTGTACAGTTCTGTGTATTCTTGCCACCTCTTAACATTTTCTGCTTCTGTTAGGTCCACACCATTTCTGTCCTTTATCGAGCCCATCTTTGCATGAAATGTTCCCTTGGTATCTCTAATTTTCTTGAAGAGATCTCTTGTTTTTTCTATTCTGTTGTTTTCCTCTATTTCTTTGCATTGATCACTGAGGAAGGCTTTCTTATCTCTCCTTGCTATTCTTTGGAACACTTCATTCAGATGCTTAAATCTTTCCTTTTCTCCTTTGCTTTTTGCTTCTCTTCTTTTCAGAGCTATTGGTAAGGCATCCTCAGACAGCCATTTCGCTCTTTTGCATTTCTTTGCCATGGAGATGATCTTGGTCACTGTCTCCTGTACAATGTCACGAACCTCTGTCCAGAGTTCATCAGGCACTCTATCTATCAGATCTAGTCCCTTAAATCTATTTCTCACTTCCACTGTATAATCATAAGAGATTTGATTTAGGTCATATCTGAATGGTCTAGTGGTTTTCCCTACTTTCTTCAATTTAAGTCTGAATTTGGCAATAAGGAGTTCATGATCTGAGCCACAGTCAGCTCCTGGTCTTGTTTTTGCTAACTGTATACAGCTTCTCCACCTTTGGCTGCAAAGAATGTAATCAATCTGATTTCGGTGTTGACCATCTGGTGATGTCCATGTGTAGAGTCTTCTCTTGTGTTGTTGGAAGAGGGTGTTTGCTATGACCAGTGTGTTCTCTTGACAAAACTCTATTAGTCTTTGCCCTGCTTCATTCCGTGCTCCAAGGCCAAATTTGCCTGTTACTCCAGGTGTTTCTTGACATCCTACTTTTGCATTCCAGTTCCCTATAATGAAAAGGACATCTTTTTTGGGTGTTAGTTTTAAAAGTTCTTGTAGGTCTTCATAGAACCGTTCAACTTCGGCTTCTTCAGCGTTACTGGTTGGGGCATAGGCCTGGATTACTGTAATATTGAATGGTTTGCCTTGGAAACGAACAGAAATCATTCTGTCGTTTTTAAGATTGCATTCAAGTACTGCATTTAGGACTCTTTTATTGACCATAATGGCTACTCCATTTCTTCTAAGGGATTCCTGCCCACAGTAGTAGATATAATGGTCATCTGAGTTAAATTCACCCATTCCAGTCTATTTTGGTTCACTGATTCCCAGAATGTCTATGTTCACTCTTGCCATCTCCTGTTTGACCACATCCAATTTGCATTGATTCATGGACCTAACATTCCAGGTTCCTATGCAATATTGCTCTTTACAGCACCGGACCATGCTTCTATCACTGGTCACATCCACAACTGGGCATTGGTTTTGCTTTGGCTCCATCCCTTCATTCCATCTTGAGTTATTTCTCCACTGATCTCTTTTAGCATACTGGGCACCTACTGACCTGGGGAATTCCTCATTCAGTACCCTATCATTTTGCCCTTTGATTCTGTTCATGGGGTTCTCAAGGCAAGTATACTGAAGTGGTTTGCCATTCCCTTCTCCAGTGGAAAACATGCGGCTGTGGTCCATGTGATCAGATCGATTAGTTTCCTGTGATTATGATTTCAGTGTGTCTGCCCTCTGATGCCCCCTCGCAATACGTACTGTCTTATTTGGGTTTCCCTTACCCTGGGCGTGGAATTGTGTGGATCACAATAAACTGTGGAAAATTCTGAAAGAGATGGGAATACCAGACCACCTGACCTGCCTCTTGAGAAACCTGTATGCAGGTCAGGAAGCAACAGTCAGAACTGGACATGGAACAACAGACTGGTTCCAAATAGGAAAAGGAGTACGTCAAGGCTGTATAGTGTCACCTTGTTTATTTAACTTACATGCAGAGTACATCATGAGGAACGCTGGGCTGGAAGAAGCACAAGCTGGAATCAAGATTGCCTGGAGAAATATCAATAACCTCAGATATGCAGATGATACCACCCTTATGGCAGAAAGTGAAGAGGAACTCAAAAGCCTCTTAATGAAATTGAAAGAGGAGAGTGAAAAGGTTGGCTTGAAGCTCAACATTCAGAAAACAAAGATCATGGCATCTGGCCCCATCACTTCATGGGAAATAGATGGAAAAACTGTGGAAACAGTGTCAGACTTTATTTTTTTGGGCTCCAAAATCACTGCAGATGCTGATTGCAGCCAAGAAATTAAAAGACGCTTGCTCCTTGGAAGGAAAGTTATGACCAACCTTGATAATATATTAAAAAGCAGAGACATTACTTTGCCAACCAAGGTCCGTCTAGTCAAGGCTATGGTTTTTTGTGGTCATGTATGGATGTGAGAATTGGACTGTGAAGAAAGCTGATCGCCGAAGAATTGATGCTTTTGAACTGTGGTGTTGGAGAAGACTCTTGAGAGTCCCTTATACTACAAGGAGATCCAACCAGTCCATTCTAAAGGAGATCAATCCTGGGTATTCCTTGGAAGGACTGATGCTAAAGCTGAAACTGCAATACTTTGGCCACCTCATGCGACGAGTTGACTCACTGGAAAAGACTCTGATGCTGGGAAAGGTTGGGGGCGGGAGGAGAAGGGGACGACAGAGAAGGAGGTGGCTGGATGGCATCACCGACTCTGTGGATATGAGTTTGAGTGAACTCCGGGAGTTGGTGATGGACAGGGAGGCCTGGCGTGCTGTGATTCATGGGGTCGCGGAGAGTCATACATGACTGAGCGACTGAACTGAACTGAACTGAACTGAATAATGCCGAAGAATTGATGCTTTTGAACTGTGGTGCTGGAGAAGACTCTTGAGAGTCCCTTGGACTGCAAGGAGATCCAACCAGTCCATTCTAGAGGAGATCAATCCTGGGTGTTCTTTGGAAGGACTGTTGCTAAAACTGAAACTCCAATACTTTGGCCACCTCATGCGATGAGTTGATTCACTGGAAAAGACTCTGATGCTGGGAAGGATTGGGGGCAGGAGGAGAAGGGGACGACAGAGAATGAGATGGCTGGATGGCATCACCGATGAACATGAGTTTGAGTGAACTCCGGGAGTTGGTGATGGACAAGGAGGCCTGGCGTGCTGTGATTCATGGAGTCGCAAAGAGTCTGACACGACTGAGAGACTGAACTGAACTGAATGTTGTTGAGCATCTCTTCATGGGCTTATTGGGTATTTGTTTATCTTCTTTAGAGAAATGTCTAATCCTGTCCTTTGCTCCTCTCCTCCATGCCCCTGCATTTAGATAAGTTTTAAGTTTATAGCAAAATTGAGTAAAAGTATAGATAATTCCCATATACCACCCTACTCCATGCACAACCTCCCCCACAATCAACATCCCACACCAGGGAGGAGGTATATGTACTAAAATGGATAGACCTATGTTAACACAGCATTATCCACCCAAAGTCCATAGTTTACATTAGGGTTCATCCTCAGTGATGCTATCGGTTTTGACCACTATAGTAGTATGTAGAATAGTTTCACTGACCTCAACATCTTCTGTGCTCCACCTGATTATCACTCCCTTCCCTCTAACTGCTTGCTTTGCCCATTTTAGCATCATATTATTGGACTCTGCGTTGCTGGCCTTTAGGAGTTCTTTAGGTGTTCTGTGTTGTTGTTGCTGTTTTGGTTTAGTCACTCAGTCATGTCTGACTCTTTGCAACCCCATGGAGTGTAGCCCACTAGGCTTCTCTGTCCATGGAACTTCCCAGGCAAGAATACTGGAGTGGGTTGCCATTTCCTTCTCTAGTGTATTTGGCTTATCAAATCCTTATCGGATATACAGTTTACAAATATTTTCCCCCATTCCTCTCTTCCCCCATTACTCTCTTGATAGTGCACAGAAATTTTTGGTGCAAAGAAATTTCTAGTTTTCATGAAGTCCTATTTATCTGCTTTTTCTTCTGTTGCCTGTGCTTTTGGTGTTATATTTAAGAAACTATTGACAAATCCAAGGCCGTAAAAAAATTTCCCTTATATTTTCTTCTAAGAATCTGATAATATTAGCTCTTAAATTTAGGTCTTTGGTTAATTTTGAATTAATTTTTATATATGGTATAAGGCAAGGTTCAACTTCATTCTTTTGCACATGGTATTTAGTTTTCCCAGTACCATTTACGGAAGAGACTGTTCTTTCCTTATTTATTGGTCTTGGCCCCTTGTTAAAATCAATGGACTAAGAATGTGAAGGTTTATTTATGGACTCTAAATTTTATTCCATTGCTCTATATGTCTCTTGTTATACCAGTCTCTTCGTCTTGATTACTCTATGTTTATAATAAGTTTTAAAATCAGGCAATGTGAATCCTCCCCTTTGTTCTTCTTTTTCAAGATTATTTTGGTTATTGTGGATCCCTTGAAATTCCATATGAATTTCAGTACGGATTTTTCACTTTTGCAAAAAACAAACAAACAAACAAACAAACACATCCTTGGGATTTTGCTGGTGATTTCATTGAATCTATATGTCGATTTGGGTAGTATTGTCATCTCAACAACATTAAATCTTCCAATCTGTGAACACAGGATTCTTTCCATTTATTTAGATGTTCTTTAATTTCTTTCAGCAATGTTTTATATTTTTCTCACTTATCACATTTTATGTTGGTTGTTTGTGGATAATAGGAAGATAGTGGCACATTTCTAGAATGCAAATAAGAGGTTTCAGATGTAGATTCTTATAAAATTTACCTGTAAATGGAGAAAGCAACATAGTATTTAATTTTAGTACCAGAATCGGTGTCCCTAGTCATGATCTTTTAGGATCCTTGAATTAGGAAAAAAATAAGAAGCGTGTCTGGGTTACAGAGTCTCAGATTTTGTTGACCTCATTATGCTCAATAGGTCACAGTGAGATTTACCCTATGTTGAATTTGACTTAAAAAAATTCACAAATAATTTATTGCTGAATCCATGTTTAATATTGCATTAACTTTTCTAATTTCATCTTCTATCAGCATATTCATATTACAATCTGTGTCATAAAATCATTCAGGGAAAATAGGTATTTGACTTTCTGAATTCCTGTCTGTCTTTCTCATACCCTAGTTTAGTCATAATCCTTCAAACATTCAAATTTACTGGCACATGCCACTTATCCCTCCCCTGCCATCATTAAGTTAAACAATGTTCTGGGAAGACGACTTAAGTTACTCAGATTTTACTAAAAATTTCAGGGAATTAACATTCTCAGATTTTTCTCTCTCTTTAAATACAGCGTCTGGCTGTACTTCATCCCAAGAAAGAATGACTCCAAACCTTTTTCTTTAGATGATGGTTCTGCATCAAAACAGTCCTTAATAAAGAAAGTGAAGAACTATTATTTAAACAGTCTTTTCAGGCTTAGAGGGGAAAAAAGGCAGATATTTGGGAACCAAAGCAAGACAGTAAGAGGGGTGCAGATTTAATTTCCTAGCCATCTGCAGTTCACTTTGTTGATCTTTGTAAGGTTAGCAAGAGTCTTCTAATATTATCCCATATATTGAAGTCCCTTACTATCTTGACACCTAAAAATCTGTCACCTGATTTAATCTTCATAATAAGTCTGTAAGACAATATTATGTCTATTTGATAAGAAAATCAGCCCCAGATGTATTGGATAACATGAATAATTCCCGTGGTCATGCAGAGAGTAAGTAACAGGGCTAGATTCAAACTAGAGCTATCTGGTTCCAAAATCCTTGCGCTTGTCTTGTCATTTTCCTAATCTTGGCTTCATTAATCGTATATTTTGGGACTAAAAATCCTTCATTCCTTGATAGGTATTTGGCACACAAGATCCTTGGCATCTATTTCTCTTTCTACTATGTACCAGTGATTCAGCCTGGTCAGTGGGGTTCTGAACTACCAGGACAGCACTAGATGGAGGGAAAGAGACTAAATGGAGGGTTGCTGTTGACAGAAACAATAGGAGTTGGTTGGCCATTGAGTGGGTGGTGCAGGAGCAGGAGGTGTCAAGAAGAGTCAGCTTGCAGGCTCACTGACAACCATTTTGCCTTTTACATAGTGCCCTCCAGGGTCCTCTGTCCATGGGATTCTCTGGACAAGAATACTGGAGTGGGTAGCCGTTCCGTTTGGGGATCTTCCCCACCCAGGGATCGAACTGGGGTCTCCTGCTTTGAAGGCAGATTCTTTACCATCTAGGCCACCAAAGAAGTCCCCTTTCCATAGTAAATCTTTTCACTTCAGAGAAGCATCTGCTATCAAAAATGCTCTTTTCAGAGGCATTCTGACCCTCAGTTGTTTATAATTATAGTCTGGGAGCAATTGGAGGGCAGAGACACATAACACTTCGGATTTTGCTAGAGCGGAACAATCTTGAATTGCGTGTGCCCTGAAGGAGGGAAGTCTCGGCTCTGAGAGCACTCAGCCTCTTTGACTTACTGCATCGTTGCTTCATAAAAACTTGAATAAATGACTCACATAAAAGTCTAAAATGCCATTTACATTTTCCAGTTTTAAGTTGTTCCTTTCTACTGGAGTGTAGTAGCCTTTTCTTTGTTTTCTTAATTATTTTGATCTGCCCGTCACCCAATGTGTTCTGAGAACCGAGGTGCCTCCACTTCAACCACGTGATTCAACCTGGCCACCACTGGCCAGTCAGAGACTTGTCTCGGGATTTTTGCATTTACAAGTGGAAACAGATGGAAGTTTATTGTCAGTGGAGATTCTTAACGTCAATGTGGCCGTATCTCCTGTCATGTGGGGTAGGCAATGAAAATGGCTTGTAGTGAGATGCATGAATGAGAGACAGGCAGAGTACTGATAGTGTATATATTCTCGGTCTTGTTTTCAGGGAAGCTTACTTCACCTCTTTCTGAATTTGGTTGTGCAACCATTCCTTGAATTCTGTCCCCTTTCTGCCATTTGGGTTTCTATTAATATAATTTGCAGTCAAAAGAGTCCTGCCTAAAAGGGGGAAAGTTTTGTGCAGTAGTGCTGTTCCCAAGTTTGGGGCTCCAGAAGACTTTAGGATAGATTCTTTGCAAATATCAAAGTCTTCTATACTGTTTTCAAGCATTAAAGGTTTTCATCTAAGTTTACTGGTGATCTTTTAAATAAAACCGTTTGTGAAATGGTAAGAAACTTAGCCTCAGCTATGCCCAAGCCTATTCGAAAAATTTTAATGTTAGCTTACTTTTCTCAGGATTAACTAAGAACCTGAGAAAAAAGTTGGTTGAGTTTCAAAATGTTTTTTTTTTAAGTTTCTGAGATAAATAGGACTATCATCAGCTTTTGGGTTTAGAGGGTGGAGGCTGGAAAGTGGTTTGACTTACTAGATGTCAAGTTTCAAACCCAGGAAGAGGAAGACAGTAGGAAGGCATATGACTCTCAGCTGGAGATATATATATATATATATATATATAGAGAGAGAGAGAGAGAGAGAGTGTGTGTGTGTGTATGCTCAGTCTTGTTGAGTTCTTTTGCAATACCATGGCCTGATGCCTGCCATGCTCCTCTGTCCATGGGATTTCATAGGCAAGAGTACTGGAGTAGGTTGCCATTTCCCTGTCCAGGGAATCTTCCTGAGCCAGGGATCGAACCCAAGTCTCCTGCATTGACAGATGGGTTCTTTGCCACTGAGCCACCAGGGAAGCCTAGTTGGCTGGAAAGCATAGGACCAATGCAGGCATCTCTTTAATGACTACAATTTCCTGCCCGGGAACTGTGGACGGTTCCACCGGGCCCATCCTGTCTAGGTAAGTCAAAGTGACCTACAGTCATATAACATCTTCAGCATTATAGAAGAAGTTTTTAAAAATTATAGTATTCTTATATTTCTTGTTTACAACTGTAAAATTCTTATGCTGCCCATCTCAATTTCCATTAGCTTTTTTTTTTTTAATGTGAACCGTTTTAAAAGTTTTTGTTGAATTTGTTACAATACTTCTGTTGTTTATGTTCTGGTACTTTGGCCGTGAGGCATGTTGGATCCTAGCTCCCTGACGAGGGATTAAACCAGGACTCCCTGCCTAGGAATGCCAAGTCTTAACCATTGGGCCACCAGGGAAGTCCCTCCTTTCTTCATCATTCAAAGTTTCTGGATTACATAAGAATAGTGGTTTGACTTGGTTTTTAATATTCAAGGTGTATACAATATATACATCTTTCATATTGTATGCAGTAGTTTTTGGTTTTTAAAAGTAGTCTATACTCATTAAAAAAAATCGTAATGCACATCAAAGCGTAAAGAGTAGGAAAAAAAAAAAAAAAACACCCATGGTTATACAACTTGAAGCTGGCCAAATTCACAATTGGGCATATTTCTCAGTGGTGTTTCGGGGGAGTAGTTTCAAAGCTTAACTTGGCAACCAGCCAGGTATCTGTTCCAGACTGTTTGACCTCCTGGGCTTCACTCCTCCTTTAATAGAAGTTTACTTAATCAACTCTGTCCTCCCTTTTCTGCCCTCCCATAGTGAAAATTAAAGCCAGCTGCTGCAATGGCAAGCCACTCCAGTACTCTTGCCTAGAAAATCCCATGGATGGAGGAGCCTGGTAGGCTGCAGTCTGTAGGGTCGCTAAGGGTCGGACACAACTGAGCGACTTCACTTTCACTTTTCACTTTCACACATTGGAGAAGGAAATGGCAATCCACTCCAGTGTTCTTGCCTGGAGAATCCCAGGGACGGGGGAGCCTGGTGGGCTTCCGTCTATGGGGTCACACAGAGTCGGACACGACTGGAGTGACTTAGCAGCAGCTGGAAGATTCTGGTAACTGATGAGGATGGGGGGGGGTCATGAGCATCCTGGCCCCTGTGGGGAGGCAGAGCAGTGGGCTCTGGCCATGGTGAAGGATGGGCACCTGGTGAGGACGTGGTTCATCTGGCAGTGGCTCAGAAGCCCTGGGTGCTGCCAGTGCATGAGCTGTGGGCTCTCCACTCTCCCAGTGTCCCTGTGTTCACTGAGCTACCCAGAGCTTAAGTCCACGCTCCACCCAGGGCAGGGAGGCTTCCTGCAGAAGCCAGGTTCCTCCTCATCCTGCTCTACCTTTTTGGGGGATGTTTTGCATCATTTCCTTCATTGTTTTGAATAGGAAGACATTCTCGTGGTTCAGAATATGTCTATGCCTTTTAGACAGCAATTCTCCCACCTGCCCTGAGACCTTCAACCTCTTTTTACCCTCCCCTATTCACTGCAGTTAATCAGCTTGTTTTTAAATTTTTTCTTTTATTGGTGTAGAGTTTCTTTACAGTGTTGTGTTGATTTCTGCTGTGCAGCAAAGTGAATCAGCCATATGTATACACATGTCCCCCTTATTGCATTTTTGTTCCATTTAGGTCACTGCAGAGCACTGAGGAGAGTACCCTGTGCTATCCAGTTGAGTTCAGTCATCTGTCAAGTCTGACTCTTTGTGACCCCATGGACTGCAGCACACCAGGCTTCCCTGTCCTTCACCAATTCCCGGAGCTTGCTCAAACTCATGTCCATCGAGTTGGTGATGCCATCAAACCGCCTTATCCTCTGTCGTCCCCTTCTCTTCCCGCCTTCAATCTTTCCCAGCATCAGGATCTTTTCCAGTGAGTCAGTTCTTCGCATCAGCTGGTCAAAGTGTTGCAGTTTCAGCTTCAACATCAGTCCTTCCAATGAATATTCAGGACTGATTTCCTTTAGGATTGACTGACTTGATCTTGCAGTCCAAGGGACTCTCAAGAATCTCCTCCAACAGCACAGTTCAAAAGCACTGTACTATGTGGTAAGGTTCTCATTAGTGTATATATGTCAATCCTGGTCTCCCAGTTCTTCCCACCCTCTTTTCCCCCTTGGCGTCCAGACATTTGTTCTCTGTCTGTGTCTCTGTTTCTGCTTTGCTGGTAGGTTCGTCTGTTTCATTTTTCTATGTGATATTTATCACTTTCTGACTTCACTCTGTGTGACAGCTATTAGTTTTTGTGTGTATTCATTCAGAGTTAATGAATATTAAAGCAAATACAGATACACGCTTTTAATTTTTTTTAATTGGAGGATAATTGCTTTACAGTATTGTGCTGGTTTCAGCTGTAAAACAACAGTGAATCAGCTATAAGGATACACACATCCCCTCCAATATATTCTGTATTTTCATTTTCCCCTTCTCACAAACAAAAGGATGCATTGTATACACATTTTCTATACCTTGCTGTTTTTTTTTCCTCACCACTTAATATATCTTGGAAACTTTCAAAAATATCGGTGCATTGAAAACTTCCTCAAGCATTTTTTGTACCTTCAAAATCTTTCACCGTTTATAAGGAGCATAATTTATTTAGCCAGTCCTCTGTTCAAGGATACTTGAGTTCTTTCCAGTCTTTTGTTATTTTGAATAACGCTGTAATGAATAACTGTATATATATATATACGTTATTTCTTAAGTATGGATAAAGGATAAATTCCCAGAAGTTACATAACTGGGTCAAAAGAAATAATTCAGTTGTCATTTTGATCTCTGTGCCCACATTCCTTCCATGGGGGCTTTTACCAATTTATCTTTCCACTGGGAAAGTCTGAGAGTACTTGTTTCTCTTGGGGAATTATTACACACTGCTTACATGTTATTTTGGAGTGTTTTTCAGTTGTATTAATTTGGATATTGTCCTCCCAATTAGATGGCAAGTTTATTGAGAGCAAGGGCCAAGCATTTTATTGCTTTTGAATTGCCTGCATTTATAAAAAATACAGTACGGACTCCAGTGTTCTTGCCTGGAGAATCCCAGGGACAGGAGAGCCTGGTCGGCTGCTGTCTATGGGGTCGCACAGAGTAGGGCACGACTGAAGTGACTTAGCAGCAGCAGCAGCAGCAGCAACAGCAGCAGGAGTACAATAAATTGGTGTCTAGTGTAATTTGGGAGAAGAAGCCAATTAAACCTTAATGATAAAAAGATTTCTATACTTGGTTAGAATTAAGCTGAACTGATTTCTCTCCCTAAAGTAATTATGAGGTCTTGTTTCAATAATTATGGAATAAATCTTGAGATGAGGTGTTACAGCAGATTCACTTGCTGACACGTGGGTTTCTCTCCTGGATCTGTGTCATTTTTTGTTTCTTGTTTTTAATACTTATTTGGCTGTGTTGGGTCTTAGTTGTAGCATGCAAACTGTTAGTTGCAGCATGCAAACTGTTAGTTGCAGCATGTGGGATCTAGTTCCCTGAGCAGAGATCAAATCCAGGCCCCCTGCACTTGGAACATGGTGTCTTAAGCCCTGGACCACCAGGGAAGTCCCCGGAGTGTCATTTTACCAGATTCAATCCAGTGGTGACTTGGCATCAGCCAGTCTAATTGAGAGCCTGTCCTGTCACTTCTTTTCCTCTCTGTGCGCCAGTGCCTGCCCCATGATAAGCAGGAGAACAAAGAGCTGCTTTCTAACTTTGTATATCAATTATACAAATTATAATGACACAAGGTAAACACTGGCTTCCCAGTGGTAAAGAATCTGATTGCCAATGCGGGAGACGTGGGTTCGATCCCTGGGTTGGGAAGATCCCCTGGAGAAGGAAATGACAACCCACTCCAGTATTCTTGCCTGGGGAATCCTATGGAGAGAGGAGCCTGGTGGGCTACAGTCCATGGGGTGACAAGAGTAAGACACAACTGAGTGACTGAACGACCAAGAGTGTAAACACTGTGCCATTGCAACTTCATCTCCCTGCATCCTAGCAGCAAACATGTCCTAATGGAGTTTCTGTCTTCTCAGTTTTTACCATGTTGGATTCCCCCACATGTATGATCCTGTACTGGTATACAGTGGCCTTCCAGCTTTTGCTTGCATAGCATCCAGGGGAATTTTGTGAGATTACATGCCCCCTCACACATTTATAGCCTATATCTAAAACTTTATTACTGGTTTAAATAGCTTGTAAAGGATATATTTTATAGTATATTGTCAGTATTGACCTTAAAAAATAATCGTTCAGCATACCTGTACACATCTGTGTATCTACGTGTGTTAAGCTTGTATACACACAAATGATACTTATCCATCATACTAAGGAAATATCCCTCTATTCTTTTTTTTTTTTTTTGCTTTTTTTTTTTCAATTTTTATTTTAATGGGGCAAGTTTTCCTCTCTTTATTTGCTTGGGTTTTTTCTTTAACATGCAATAAAATCTGTCAATTTAAAGTGTAGGATTTGATAAGTTTTGGCTATTGTATGTAATTGCATAATCTCACCACAAAGTATATTCATGTTGATGCTTTATTATCACATATATATCACACATGACACATATTAAATAAATTGATGCCAGAACCCCGTGGCAGATACCAAAATCCAAAGATGCTCAGGTTCCTTATATAAAGTGGTGTCATATTTGCATATAACCTATACACAGCCTCTCTTTAAGTCATCTCTCAATTACTTATAAATACCTAGTACAATGTAAATACTATGCAAATAGTTTTAAATTCAATGTAAATGATATACAAAAGGTATTTGCCAGTGTGCAGCAAATTTAAATTTTGCCTTTTGGAACTTTCTGGAAAATTTTTTCCCATGTATTGTTTTTTCAGTTTGCAGTCAGTTGAATCCACAGATTCAAACCTGAGCATGTGGAAGGCTGACTGTATATATCCAGATTTGTGCATATACATATGTGTGACGTGCATACTCAGAACTGTTATGTAATTCTTCTCAATGTATTCAGAGGAGTCTGACAGTGTTTGATACCCAGCATCATCCACTAGAACAATACAGGAACAAGCTCTCCTTAACATCAGACCTTTTTATCATTCTTTTTGCCCCCTGAACTTGAATTTCCATTCCACTTGTCACAGAAACTTTTCTTACATACATTTCTATGCTTGAAATCCTTTACTGGTAGTCTTATTTACTAATAAGCAAAAATATTAATATTTTTATTAATATTAATATTAAATCATTGATATTAATATATTTTTGTTTCCTATGCTTTACCTCCTGTGCTGCTGCTACTGCTGCTAAGTCGCTTCAGGCGTGTCCGACTCTGTGCGAACCCATAGATGGCAGCCCACCAGGCTCCTCTGTCCCTGAGATTCTCCAGCCAAGAACACTGGAGTGGGCTGCCATTTCCTTCTCCTTACCTCCTATGACCATTGAATAATTTCTTCTGATGGATCTGTCATTATAGTTTTAGTAATACATTTGGTAAAAATAACAATTTATTTCAAATTCAGTTCAGTTGAGTTCAGTCGCTCAGTCGTGTCCGACTCTCCGCAACCCCATGAATCACAGCACGCCAGGTCTCCCTGTCCATCACCAACTCCCGGAGTTCACTCAAACTCATGTCCACAGAGTCGGTGATGCCATCTAGCCATCTCATTCTCCGTCGTCCCCTTCTCCTCTCGCCCCAAACCTTTCCCAGCATCAGAGTCTTTTCCAGTGAGTCAACTCGTCGCATGAGGTGGCCAAGGTATTGAAATTTCAGCTTTAGCATCAGTCCTTCCAATGAACACCCAGGATTGATCTCCCTTAGAATGGACTGGTTGGATCTCCTTGCGGTACAAGGGACTCTCAAGATTCTTCTCCAACACCGCAGTTCAAATTAGCAAATAGTAAATATAAAGTTACATTTTAGTGGAAATACATTCCTTAAATGACTGTGATGGGCTTTTTATCACAGTTGTTCAGTTGTTAACTCATACTCAACTCTGTGACCCATTGACTGCAGCATGCCAGGCTTCCCTGTCTTTCACTATCTCCTGGAATTTGTTCAAACTAGTGTCCATTGGGTTGGTGATGCCATCCAATCATCTCATCCTCTGCTGCCCCTTCTGCCTTCAATCTTTCCCAGCATCAGGGTCTTCTCCAATGAGTTGGTTCTTCTCATCAGGTGGTCAAAGTATTGGAGCTTCAGCATGTATCATTCCATTAGTATTCAGGGTTAATTTCCTTTAGGACTGACTGGTTTGATCTCCTTACAGTCCAAGGGACTCTCCAGAGTCTTCTCCAGCACCACAATTTGAAAGCATCAGTTCTTTGGCACTCAGCCTTTTTTAAGGTCCAACTCTTACCGTACAGGACTACTGGAAAAAACCATAGCTTTGACTATATGGATGTTTGTTGGTGAAGTGATGTCTCTGTTAATACACTGCCTCGTTTTGTCATAGCTTTTCTTCCAAGGAGCAAGCATCTTTTAATTCCATGACTGCAGTCACCATCTGCAGTGATTTTGGAGACCAAGAAAATAAAGTCTGCCAGTATTTGAGGTTGGTAAGTACTGTTTGCTGAAGCGAGTCAGAGGTCACCATCGATTTTATGTCTTAATGAAATTACAGAAGATTTTTATTCATATAAAAAATAGCTTGGGATGGAAAGCATTTTGTTACAACACTCTCAGTTAATTCTTTAAACTCATTCTGAGTCCCAAATTTTATATGGATCTATCTATCATCAAGAATTATTTTTTGGAAACTTCCCTGGCAGTCCAGTGGTTAAGGCTCCAGACTTCGATGCAGGAGGCACAGGTTCGGTTCCTGGTCAGGGAACTAAGATCCCACATGCTACAGAGAATGAGCCTGATTCTGGGAAAGATTGAGGGCAGGAGAGGGGGCAACTGAGGATGAGATAGTTGGATGGCATCACTGACTAAATGAACATGAGTTTGAGCAAACTGCAGGAGATAGTGAAGGACAGGAAGGCCTGGCATGCTGCAGTTCAAGTAGTTGCAGAGTCGGACATAACTTAGCAACTGAACAACAAATACCGCACATGATAAATAAATAAATTAATAGTTTTCATGTTCTGTCTGTTTGTAACTCTACTGAGCTTCCTCTGGTTCTGTTGAACCTCCTGATTCGCACAACCACATTTAATCTATCCTTATAGTTGTTCACTGCTTCTGCACCGGCACTGGTTGTTCCCATCTTTCTTTCTGTTTGACTCCCAAGAAAACATGCCCTCGTAAGATTAGGGTGGGTGAGAGGGGTCCTGGAGAATGGAAAAATTTGTTTATCACAGTCAGGATCTCAGACATTGTTGAATTTATCTCGAATACCTAGAAATCGATTTTCTGAAACCACCACTGCCTGACACGGAGAGAGAGTTTGCTTGCTCCCACTTGCAGCCCACTATTCCCTGAAATCCTGATGGTGACTGTAGCCCACCAGGCTCCTCTGTCCATGGGATTTTCCAGGCAAGAATACTGCAGTGGGTTGCCATGCCCTCCTCCAGGGGATCTTCCCAAATCAGGGATTGAAACTGAGTGTCTTACATCTCTTGCATTGGCTGGCAGGTTCTTTGCCATTAGTGCCACCTGGGAAGCCCATTATTTCTCAAGTTGTTAATTGTTATTATAGTGATCATTAACTGTTACTGTCAAGGTGATATTGAAGGACAGGGAAGCCTGGCGTGCTACAGTCTGTGGGGTCGGGAAGAGTCCGACACAACTGAATGACTAAACAACAACTTTAATGATCAGAAAGCATCACTACTAACAAAGCTAGTGGAGGTGATGGAATTCCAGTTGAGCTATTTCAAGTCTTGCCAGAAAGAAAAACATCAATATAGTATACTGACGCATATATATGGAATTTAGAAAGATGGAAACCTGAAACCTGTGTACGAGACTGCAAAAGAGACATAGACATATAGAACAGTCTTTGGGACTCTGTGGGAGAGGGTGAAGGTGGGATGATTGGGGAGAATGGCATTGTAGCATGTATATTAGCATATGTGACCAGTCCAGGCTCGACGCATGATGCAGGATGCCTGGGGCTGGTGCATGGGAATGACATGGGGGGAGGATATGGGGAGGAGGGAGGTGGGAGGGGGGTTCGGGAGGGAGAGCACATGTACACCCGGGGCGGATTCATGTCAATGTATCGCAAAACCAACCAATATATTAATGAAAGGTAATTTGCTTCCAATAAAATAAATTAAAATAAAAAAAAAAAAAGAAAAAAAAAAAAGAAAGATGATGCGGTGAAAGTGCTGCAGTCAATATGCCAGAAGATTTGGAAAACTCAGCAGTGGCCACAGGACTGGAAGAGGTCAGTCTTCATTCCAATCCCAAAGAAAGGCAATGCCAAAGAATGCTTAAACTACCGCACAATTGCACTCATCTCACACGCTAGTAAAGTCATGCTCAAAATTCTCCAAGCCAGGCTTCAGCAGTATGTAAACCGTGAACTCCCAGATGTTCAAGCAGGTTTTAGAAAAGGCAGGGGCACCAGAGATCAAATTGCCAACATCCGCTGGATCATGGAGAAAGCAAGAGAGTTTCAGAAAAACATCTATTTCTGCTTCATTGACTATGCCAAAGCCTTTGACTGTGTCGATCACAATAAACTGTGGAACATTCTGAAAGAGATGGGAATCCCAGACCACCTGACCTACCTCTTGAGAAACCTGTATGCGGGTCAGGAAGCAACAGTTAGAACTGGACATGGAACAACAGAACTGGTTCCAAATAGGAAAAGGAGTATGTCAAGGTTGTATATTGTCACCCTGCTTGTTTAACTTATATGCAGAGTACATCATGAGGAATGCCGGGCTGGAAGAAGCACAAGCTGGAATCAAGATTGCTGGGAGAAATATCAATAACCTCAGATATGCAGATGACACTACCCTTATGGCAGAAAGTGAAGAGGAACTCAAAGGCCTCTTGATGAAAGTGAAAGAGGAGAGTGAAAAGGTTGGCTTGAAACTCAACATTCAGAAAACAAAGATCATGGCATCTGGCCCCATCACTTCATGGGAAATAGATGGAAAAACAGTGGAAACAGTGTCAGACTTTATTTTTTGGGTCTCCAAAATCACGGCAGATGCTGATTGCAGCCATGAAATTAAAAGACGCTTGCTCCTTGGAAGGAAAGTTATGACCAACCTTGATAGTATATTAAAAAGCAGAGACATTACTTTGCCAACCAAGGTCCGTCTAGTCAAGGCTATGGTTTTTCCCGTGGTCATGTATGGATGTGAGAGTTGGACTGTGAAGAAAGCTGATCGCCACAAAATTGATGCTTTTGAACTGTGGTGTTGGAGAAGACTCTTGAGAGTCCCTTATACTGCAAGGAGATCCAACCAGTCCATTCTAAAGGAGATCAATCCTGGATGTTCATTGGAGGGACTGATGCTAAAGCTGAAACTGCAATACTTTGGTCACCTCATGCGACGAGTTGACTCACTGGAAAAGACTCTGATGCTGGCAAAGGTTGGGGGTGGGAGGAGAAGGGGATGACGGAGAATGAGATGGCTGGATGGCATCACCGACTCTGTGGACATGAGTTTGAGTGAACTCCGGGAGTTGGTGATGGACAGGGAGGCCTGGCGTGCCGTAATTCATGGGGTCGCGGAGAGTCGGACACGACTGAGCGACTGAACTGAACTGACTTATTAAATGGTAACTAGGTCATTAATATTATTAAAAAGCAGAGACATTACTTTACCAACAAAGGTTCATCAATCAAAGCTATGGTTTTTCCAGTAGTCATGTATGGATGTGAGAGTTGGACTATAAAGAGTACTGAAGTATTAATGATTTTGAACTGTGGTGTTGGAGAAGACTCTTGAGAGTCCCTTGGACAGCAGGGAGATACAAGCAGCCCATCCTAATGGAAATCAATCCTGAATATTCATTGGAAGGACTGATGCTAAACCTGAAACTCCAAAACTTTGGTCACCTGATGAGATGAACTGATTCATTGTAAAAGACCCTGATGATAGGAAAGATTGAAGGTGGGAGGAGAAGGGTACGACAGAGGGTTAGATGGTTGGATGGCATCACCAACTCGATGGACATGAGTTTGAGTAAACTCTGGGGGTTGGTGATAGACAGAGAGGCCTGGCATGCTGCAGTCTGTAGGATCACAATGAGTTGGACAGGACTGAGTGACTGAACTGAATTGACCATTATTATTAGTATTATTTTGACCCAGATTCAAATCATCTGAATCTTCTCAAGTCAACTCCAACAGTATTCCCTATATCATGACTAATATCCATATCTCCCTGGGTCTGTCAGATTGGCAAACATCTCCTAAGTACCAGTAATGTATAGAGTAGCCTTGCCTGCTCTCAGAGGAGCCGAGTCCCTGAGGCCCTCTATGGTTAGCTCTCTTGCTCTGAATGGCAATTCAACCTTCACTACAGTAACTATAAGGCAAGCTAACGTGATTGCGATTATATGGTGCATCAGGGCATTGGGACGTGCTTTTTTATGACATCATTGTTCATGTAGTTACCTGCATCAGTACTTAAAGTGGAGTGGGTGTTAATATCGTTGAGCTTGTCAACTCTTGCTTTTTTTTTTTTAAAAAAAGGATAATTTGATGTGGAACAATTTTGAAGTCTTTACTGAATTTGTTACAAGATTGCTTCTATTCTGTGTTTTGGTTTTTTGGCCGGGAGACATGCGGGCTCTTAGCTCCCCCACCAGGGAGGGAACTGGCACCCCTCTATTGGAAGGCGAACTCTTAACCACTGACCCACCAGGGGAGTCCCTGCTCTTCCCACCTTAGCAAATGCTTCTCTCTGCGTTACTTTTGTTAACTGATATGTCCTCCATTACCTCTTGACTTTAAAAAGTACACCTACAAGCTTTCAAGAGTGTGAGAAGAGGTGTGTGTGTTCCACAAATTCAGGGGACAGTGGAGAGGAGAAAAGAGGTAACCTTGTCATTTTTGTAGAGAACATGGAGAAGATTCAAGACAATGGACAGACATGGAACAGGATCCTGCAAATCATAGAGTGTGTGTGCTGTTTCTGCTTCTGATATCACCTCTAACGTTTTTTACTCTCGGATAATAACAGAGAGGATCCAACATTACAGTAGATTATAAGTTTCCTTTCTGGCAAATCTCCACCCTGACATCTCTTCATGGGCTGACAGTGAAACAGGGCTTAAATCACTGGTGAACCATTGGATCTGAATCACCTCTACCAAGATGTCAAGGTACAGACATCCTGTAAAAGGGGTTTGGTACTGGTTTCTAGGAGTAGTGCTGATTTTTAATGAAGTATTGAATTAAAAAAGTAGTGAGTTAGAAACTTTGGTCCAGTGCTGTATGAGCTAGGAGTCTCCAGAGAAACAGAACCAATATGTGGTGTGTGTGTGTGTGTTTATATATGAAGATATTTAGTGTAAGGAATTGGCTCATGTGATTACAAAGGCTGAAAAGTCCTAAGATCAGCAGTCAGCAAGCCAGAGACCCTGGAGTGCTGATGTTTTGTTTTTTTTTTTTCTAACCTGAGCCCAAAGACCCAGGAAAACTGATGGTATAAGTTCTAGTCCAAAAGCTGGCAAGTTTGAGACTCGGAAAGAGCCAATGTTTCAGTTTTGAGTCTGAAGGTGGGAAAAAGCCTGATGTCCCAGCTAAAGAGTCAGGCAGAAAGAGTTCCCTCTGACTCAGCTGGTTTGTTCAATTCAGGTGTTTGTCTGATTGGACACGGTCCACCAACATTAGAGATGTCAATTGCTTTACTTAGTCTACCAATTCAAGTGTGACTGTCATTCAAAAAGACTGTCCCAGACACACCCAGAACCATGTGTGACCAAATGTCTGGGCCCTGTGCACCACCACCCCTGCTTAGCCCAGTCAAGCTGACACAAATTTAACCATCAGAGATGCTTCTTTCTCCACATTATTTGGTCTTTGGATAATCACTTCAACTTTTACGAAAAGAAAGAAGGAGAGAATAGGATGAGAGCAAATTGTTTTCCTGACAACCCCACAGCTCCTGCTTTAAACGTTGGGTGGATCCTTTACTCAGATTCACCTGATGTGAACACATCAGTCACTGCATTACGATAAAAGTACTAGCTACTCAGATTTTTCTTTCCACTGGCACCACTCTAAGGAGAAGGTAGCCTCAGGAAAGGAGGATTACAGAAGTGATTTCTTAACTTTGAAAAAAATCTTTTGACCACACCATATGGTATGTGGGGCTTTAAAGTTCCCTGGCCAGAGTTTGAACCTGTACCTCCTGCATTGGCAGCATGGAGTCTCAACCACAGGACTTCTACGGAAGTCCCGGGAGTGATTTCTTTATTGTAGGTGTGCTCTGCCTTTGCTGCAGTTATTTTTCAGATAATAGATTGTGTCTTAGAACCTTAGTTTTTTATACCCAGTTTGTGTTTTCCCTTAAGTAATATGGAGGCACTGGAGGCTTTGAAGTGGGTCATTGTAATGAGTATTTGCTTTCCTTAAGATACTTCTGTTGTTCAGTCATGTCTGACTCTTTGTGACCCCACATGTCAGGCTTCCTGGTGTTTCACTATCTTCCAAAGTTTGCTCTGACTCGTGTCCATTGAGTCAGTGATGCCATCCAACCATCTCATCCTCTGTCGTGCCTTCTTCTCCTCCTGCCTTCAATCTTTCCTAGCATCAGGATCTTTTCCAATGAGTAGGCGCTTTGCATCAGGTGGCCAATATTTTGGAGCTTCAGCATCAGTCCTTCCACTGAATATTCAGGGCTTATTTCCTTTAAGATTGACTGGTTTCATATCCTTGCAGCCCAAGGGACTCTCAAGAGTCTCCTCCAGCACCATAGTTCAAAAGCATCAATTCTTCCTTATGCTATGGTTTTCTCATTTATTTATTTGTTTATTTTTGGCTGTGCTGGATCTTCGTTGTTGCTCACGGGCTGTCTCTGGTTACAGAGAATAGGGGTGGCTCTTCGTTGTGGTGTGTGGGCTTCTCATGCAGTGGCTTCTCTTGTTGCAGAGCAGGCACTCTAGAGTCTGCAGGCTTCAGTAGTTGTGGCATATGGGCTTAGTTGCCCTGAGACATTTGGAATCGTCCTGGACCAGGAATTGAGCCCATGTGCCCGGGACTGGCAGGTAGATTCTTAACCACTGGACCACCAGGGAAGTCCACAATATGGTTTTCTTAAGGCAGATCAAATTAGTCTCTGTTGGTGGTAATGATCATTGGATATAGCAGTTATATCAACCTGACTTTACCAGTTCTCAAAGTATGTTTCCTGAGGCAGCAGCAGCATCTGAGAATTTGTTAGAACTAGAAATCTCAGTCTCAACCCAGACCTACTGAATCAGAAACTCTAGAGGTGGGACCCAGAGATCTGCATTATAACAAGCCTTCTCGGTAAATCTGATGTTTACTCAAGTTTGAGAACACCTGACCCAGTATATTTGCAGTTAAGTTGCTTGCTAATGATGTATGTAATCTTAAGATTGAGCAAAAAGCTAGAGAGACAGCCAATTATAACTCCAGAGAACTGCAAAACTATCCAGATCACATTCTTCCTTTGAGCGGATATTTTCATCACAGTACGATAAATGTAAGGCTTGCTCAGTTTGGTCAGGTGTCCTTTGATGTGCTTTCTTTGGTTGAAAGAAGGCAGGCTCACCCACTAATGACTGTGTCATACCTCAGTGTCCTTTCATAGTGCAGTAAAGAGGATCCGGGGTTCCTCTCTGAAAAGTCTAGGACAGGCAGACCTAGTTTGCTCAATGGTTGAAACACAAGTTGTGCTTCCTGTGGTCCAAATGGGGAGAAATGGATGAGGGAGATGAGACCTCTGCAGGTAAATTTCGTATTGAAGTCCTGCCTCTCAGCATTTTCTTCTGTAGGCTTACAGAGCTTCTGAAGATTAAAGAAGTTCATTTAAAGTGGATGGTGATTAAGCAAACTTATTGTTACTGTCAGCAACTGCAGGACTTACTGCTTCCAGCTCTGCTCAAAGAAAAGTCTTTTAGGGCCTGCTGCTTACCTGGGCAGCAACTACTGCGGAGAGAGTTATTGTCACAGCTTTTCTTCTCAGAATTGAGTTGGGGGGGGGGAGAATTACTCAGGAGGGACAAATATTCCTGTTGCTGGTGGTAATAGCAATTTGATATTGATGTTCTTTAAAGACACATGTAACATGTACAGCACAGGGAACTCTGCTCAATGTTATGTGGCAGCCTGGAAGGGAGAGGAGTCTGCGGGAGAATGGATACCTGTATATGTATGGCTGAGTCCCTTTGCTAAGCACCTGAAACTATCACAACATTGCTAATCAGCTGTACTCTAGTATAAATAAAAAGTTAAAATACACATAACAATTTTTCCTTGCAGATTCCAAAGACTGCATATATCGCTAAAGGCGCAACAAATTACTTCCAAACTGAATTAGGTATTTCTGCATGTAACTCCCTAAGCTTTTCCCTTTCATAGAATTGAGTACAGTGTTCAGATTATCTGCCTACTTGCTAGTCTCCTTATTAGAAGAAGAATTCTAAGAGGGCAGAGGTGTTTTTTTTTTTTTTGACCTTGCTCATTATGTCTGTGATACTCCTCGCATCATATGTGTTCATTGAATTTTTGTTTAGTGAATGAATTTTGTGATCACCCTTAGGTGTCACAGCCTATGTGTGGTGCTGGCTATAGAGAGGCACATAAGGCAGGCTCCTGGCCATCAAGATATTACAGTCTTGGGACTTCCCTGGTGGCCCAGTGGTTAAGCATCCACCTTGCAATGCAGGGGCCACAGGTTTGATCCCTGATAATGGTGCTAAGGGTCTTCCCAGATAGTACTAGTGGTCAAGAACCTGCCCACCAATGCAGGAGACATAAGAGACTCAGGTTCGATCCCTGGGTTGGGAAGATCCCCTAGAGGAGGGCATGGCAACCCACTCCAGTATTCTTGCCTGGAGAATCCCCATGGACAGAGGAGCCTGGAGGGCTACAGTCCATGGGGTAGCAAAGAGTCAGACATGACATGCTAAGTCAGAAGCGACTTAGCATGCACGTCTGGGCGCTAAGATCCCACATGCCACAAGACAGCTAAGCCTGTGTGTGGCAACTACTGAACCCTCGTGCCACAACTGGAGCGTGGGCTGCAAGGAAATAATAAATAATTTTTTAAAAAGATACTATGCTCTTGTAGAAAAGACAGACAAGAGTGGGTACTTCATAGGATAAGGAAGACTTCACTGAGGAACTGGCATCTAGTGGGCTTTTGCAGGTTGAATAGAAATTTGCCAGGAGGACAGCTGAAGTGGGAAGGCGTGAGGAAGGCGTCAGAGTCAGGCACCAGGATGGGTCAGGACACACAGTTGTGAAGCTGCATGGGCCATTCCCAGGAGTTGATTCAGTGCTAGTGAAATGCCAGCTGTGAATTTACAGAGGGAAGAATGGATGGGAAATACACTCCAACACGAGGCCAGTTAAGGGGCTTAGAAGTTAGCCTAAGGACCATGGGATTCATTAAAGGGATTTAACCACGGAGTTCATGAGGTGGCCGCTGAAGGGTGAACTGCTTAGGAAAGATGAGAGTTGACAGGGTCTGCCCCAGGGTGGTGGCGGACACAGAACCGTCTGTAGACTGGAACTGACCAGAAGGAGGGGGGAGGAGAGTTGAAATGACCACACTGGGGACAGAGCTGCCCTACTGTCCAGATTTAAAAGAATTTTTTTTTACAGTTTATCCATTTCTTTCTTTGCCTGCATTGAATCTTAGTTGTGGCGCTCAGGCCCTTTAATGGTGGCATGTGAATTCTTAATTGTGGCATGTGGGACGGATTGAACTTATTCCCCTGCATTGGGATGGTTGTGTCTCAGCCACTGGACCACCAGGCAAGTCCCTGTCCAGATGGCTCAAATCGATGCACAGTGGGTGTACGAGGAGATATTTGGCTCATTCTCAACATACAGAGTTAAGAAAACTGTGAACCATTATGGCAGAAAGGTCCAGGAAGACGCTGGACACTCTGGAGGCTCAGAGAAGAGGCCAGGGATGGGGTGATCCTCAAATTTATTCACACCTGTGTTTGAGCAGATACATAACCAAAGCAGCCTGTGAGTGGCTGAGATCACTTAGAGAAAGGATGACGCTCAAGAGAAAAAAAAGAGGCTAAGACAGAGCCTTGGGGAGTCAGACATGAAAGGGACAGAGGAAGGCAACCCAAGATGGTGAGGAAGTGGAGGTGTGGAACATAGGCAATGTGCCAGGCTTATGTGCTTAGTCATGCCCAACTCTCTGCAACCCCATGGACAGTAGCCCGCCAATTTCCTCTATCCATGGAATTCCCCAGACAAGAATACTGGAGAGGATTGCCATTTCCTCATCTAGCAATTCTTCCCAGCCCAGGGATCAAATCTGTCTCTTGTATCTCCTGCATTGCAAGTAGATTCTTTACCTGCTGAGCCATCAGGGAAGCAGTGCTTCTCAAAAGTGCTTCAGAATCACCCGTGGAGCATGTTAGAGCACAGATCTTGGGACCCCTCCACCCCCCACCCCACCCGCACCACACACACACACACACACACACACACAGGAATTCTGATTCAGTAGGTCTGGGGTGGGCGTTAGAACTGCATGTCAGATGTGCTCCGATGCGGTGCTGATGATGTTGGTCCACAGACCACCTTCTGGGCGGCAGATTGTGAGGAGAAGGCAAAGAGCTGGTGGGTGCAGGGTGGCTTGAGGTTTATGGGGCTCTGAGGATGTGGGAATAATTGTAGGTGGAGGTGAAGGATGTAGCTGAGACAGGGAGATGTTGGACACCCTGGAGAGAAAGGGATGGTCAAGGAAAGAAATTCAAGGACGAGAGAAGAGGAACTGCCCTGAGAACGTGGAGGTGCCAGTGATCATGGTCCCAGTGAAACTCTGCGCGGGCCGTCATGTCCCTTGTGAGCCAAAACCCCCTTGAGGAAGGGGTTTGCCTGTGCCCCCCCCTTATCTCCCACCTGCTTCAGTTGCTGTTCACCTTCACCCCTCTGGCTCTCCCACGGCGCCCAGGGCCCTTTGTCTCTCTGCCAACATCCTCCTGCGTACAGATGTCACTTCCGCGTACAGATCCATAAAGAGATACCTTGCTACAGAGGAACGCTCAGTAATGCATAAACTTTCTGCAACATAAGGCATTTCAAGGATACATGAAAATTTCAAAAAATGTTTGATCATTGTTCTTAAAATTGTGTCTCTACCACCTTCTTACTAGACTGTCATGAAGGTGTTTGAGAGCACCCATGGTGTGTCAGTCCTTGGCATCGCAACCACAGCAAAGCACAAAATCCTGGCTCTCTCCCCTCTGCTAACCAAAGCTCGCTTCCTCGTAGCCTCAGAGCCTGCATCCAAACTAGAAAGGCTTCGAAAGTCACTTCATATGATAAAAACAAAAACAAAAAACAACTATCACCCTGACGATAGCTGTGAGCAGCTACATGCCAGTGTGTGTCACACTGTCTGAGTTCAAGACAACAAAAACTTTTTGAAGGCTGTTCCTAGAACAAGCACCAGGAGAGGCACCGAGACCCAAAGATTAGAAAAATACTGTTCAGGTTCTGAGAGGCCCTTCATGTCCCTCTTTTTTCTGAGTCCTGAACCAGGTGATAGAGGAAGCAGACTGAGATGAAATTATCTCCTTCCTTGCTGCTAACGCTGGTCTGGAGGATATAGCTTGGACCTGGGGGAAACATGGGCATCTCATCTTCCTCTATGAACTGAACTTCCCCCACACAAGTAGGCGAAGCTATGGGAAAGCAAAGGAAACTTCTTTTTTAATTTTTTTTTAAATTAATTTTTTTTTAATTGGAGGCTAATTACTTTACAATATTGTATTGGCTTTGCCTTACATTGACATGAATCTGCCCCGGGTGTACCTGTGGTCCCCATCTTGAACCCCCCTACCACCTCCTCCCCATATCATTCCTCAGGGTCATCCCAGTGCACCAGCCCCGAGCATCTTGTGTCATGCATAGAACCTGGACTGGCGATTCATTTCACATAGGATAATATGCATGTTTCAATGCCATTCTCCCAAATCATCCCACGCTCGCCCTCTCCCACAGAATCCAAAAGTCTGTTCTATACATCTGTGTCTCTTTTGCTGTCTTGCATACAGGGTTATGGTTACCATCTTTCTAAATTCCATATATATGCGTTAGTATACTGTATGGGTGTATTTCTTTCTGGCTTACTTCACTCTGTATAATAGGCTCCAGTTTCATGCACTTCATTAGAACTGATTCAAATGTATTCTTTTTAATGGCTGAGTAATATTCCATTGTGTATATGTACCACAGCTTTCTTATCCATTCGTCTGCAGATGGACATCTAGGTTGCTTCCATGTCCTGGCTATTATAAACAGTGGTACCATGAACATTGGGGTACACGTGTCTCTTTCAATTCTGGTTTCCTCGGTGTGTATGCCCAGAAGTGGGATTTCTAGATTATATGGCAGTTATATTTCCAGTTTTTTAAGGAATCTCCACACTGTTCTCCATAGTGGCTATACTAGTTTGTATTCCCACCAACAGTGTAAGAGGGTTCCCTTTTCTCCACACCCTCTCCAGCATTTATTGCTTGTAGACTTTTAGATAAGGAAACGTCTTTGTCATTACTGCATGAGCAGAGATGAAGGTATATGGCCTGTGGGACAGATATCTCCAAGAGAGAAGCTCAGAAGAAGCATGGGCAGTGTGTGTGTGTAGTGACCCTGTGTGTGTGTGCGCACTCAGTCGTGAGCGACCCCGTGGACTGTAGCCTGCTAGGCTCCTCTGTCCACGGGATCTCCCAGGCAGGAATACCAGAGTGGGTTGCTATTTCCTGCTCCAGGGGATTTTCCCAACCCAGAGATCAAACCCAAGTCTCTTGCATTGCAGGCAGATTCTTTACTGTCTGAGCCACCAGGGTAGCCCTATACTTAGTCTTATTAATCATACAAGTACTTTTTTCTTCCTGGAGGAGGAAGAAATAAGGGAAGCGAGCAGAGAGAAGAGTAGAAGTTGTCTTTTCAGTACTGTGGACAGAGACTATTTCCTATGTGTTTTAACAATGCTCAGTTTCTTTTTTTTTTTTCTTTTTTTTTTAAATATGTATTTTGACGGTGCTGGGTCTTAGTAGTGACTCACAGTGTCTTCATTGTGGCACGTGGGTTTCTTAATTGGGGCATGTGGGATTGAGTTTCCCGAGCAGGGATCAAAGCTGGTCACCCCCAGTATTGGAAGTGCAGAGTCTTAGCCACTGGACCACCAGGGAAGTCCCTATTCTAAGTTCTCAGTCAAAGAAGACTAGAGGGATGGGAAGAGCATGGTTTCTCCATCACCCTCCAACTATATAATCTCTCTCTCTCTCTCAGTTTCGAAATAACTTTATTTATTCTTGGCTGTACTGGGACTTCATTGCTGATGGGCTTTTCTCTAGTTGTGGTGAGCAGGGGCTACTCTCTAGTTAATGTGGCTTCTCATTGCAGTGGGACACGTCTCTTGTTGTGGGACACGGGCTCGAGGTCTTCAGTAGCTGTTGCAGCTCCCGGGTTCTAGAGTGCAGGCTCTATAGTTGTGGCACATGGGCATAGTTGCTTTTCTGCTGTATTAGCAGGCAGATTCTTTACTACTGAGCCACCTGGGAAGCCAACCATAGCTCTATTAGCCCATGAGTTTTATAATTTGACCTCTGGCCAACTGAGGATTGGGCCCTCCTCCTGAGATACATGTCTTGGAAGTGATAAGACAGAAATGCCAGGGGTTATATTCCAAGCATCAAGGGCAAGTGGTTCAATTTTCAGAATATATTTCCCTCATGTAGTGCTTCTGTGCCTGGCAGCCAGTGGTGGGCTTTCCAGCTATGCCTGCACAGGGGTCCATGAAGGGACAGAATGAGTCATTTATCAGATTAACTCCACCAGTGTGCTTTGCTCCGAACCAAAAACTTAGTTTTCTATTCTAGTTCTCAGCTCAAGAATGTTTAGCCGTGTTTTGCTGTGAGCCCAAAATTTAGCATCAGAATATTACAGTAAAACCATGCCAGCAACATAAAAATTGCCTTGAATTTGAATACCCCTCCCATGATTAAATTCCAAAAGGAATTTAAGTTCCTATCTCAAGAAGCTTCAACAAATAATTACAACCCAGTCTGAGCATTCGCTTCCCCAGTGGCTCAGTGGTAAAGAATCCACCTGCAATACAGGAGATGTAAGAGATGCATGTTCAATCCTTGGATCATGAGGATCTCCTGAAGGAGGGCATGGCAACCCACTCCAGTATTCTTACCTAGATAATCCCCTGGACAGAGGAGCCTGGCAGGCTACAGTCCATAGGGTTGCAAAGAGTCGGACACGACTAAAGCAACTGAGCACACACATTGAGCATTTTAGGTTAAAAATAAAAACACAAAAACTTAGAGGAGGCAGGGTTAATTCTGTCTGAGAGAGTGGGAAAAATATTTCATGTAAGTAATATCTTTTTAAAAATATTTTATTTTAAAAACATTTCAAACATACAGAAATGCTGCAAGAATAGTTAGCGCTAACTCAGATTCACCGATATTAATATTTTGCTGTATTTGTTCTTTCTTTCTCTAGGTAGACACATACACACCGTTTTATTCCCCCAGCGATGCTGGGAGGCATATGGTGATCTTAATTCCTGGACCAGGGATGGAACACTTGTTCTCTGCAGTGAAAGAATGGAGTTTTAACCACTGGACCACCAGGGAAGTTCCCCTTAACATACAAACACACACACACTATTATTTTTATTAATTTTTCTGAAACACCTTAAAGTTGCAGACATCATCATACTCTGCCTCTAGATACCTCAGGATGCGTCTCTTAAGAACAAGGACCTTTTGGGGCTTCTTTGGTGATCCAATGCTTAAGACTCTGAGCTTTCAATGCAGAGAGTGTGAGTTTGATCCCTGCTTGGGGAACACTAAGATCCCACATACCTCGTGGCATGGATTCACAACATGTAATATTGTTTTAATGCTATTATTATATGGTAAAGGATCTTTTTTTCTAAGTTCATCGCTTGTTCAGAAAATGTATTTTATAGCACATTTTTTCCAATCTATGAAGAGCATCTAACCCAGGGTTTCACATTACATTTACTTGTTATGTTTCTTTAGTCTCCTTTAATCTAGGACATTTCCTCAGCCCACCCCTCCCTCGTTCCTTTTTTTCCCCCTACGATATTGACATTTTTAGAATATAGGTCAGTGTTCTGGTAAAATGTACCTCAGCATGGGTTTATTGGATTGTTACCTTGTGGTTAGATTGCCTCATACTTTCTTTTTCCCTTTGAAATAATTTCAAACTTACATAAAAGTCAGAATTATACAGAGTTTTGCAACTTCTTTTTTGTAAGTTCCAAATGATTCTTCTCCAGATTCACCAATTTTTAGCACTTTATCACATCTACACTTGTCTTACCATTTTCTCTTCCTCTCCCTGTGTATGTGTTTTTATGTGTGTGTATAGAGAGTAAAGAGCCTGAACCAGTTAAAATAGTGTCACCCTGTAAATAACAGCTTTTATATTTTTAAGTTTTTAAAAAATATTTATTAGGCTGTGTTGAGCCTTAGTTGTAGCACTTGGGATTTTCACTGTGCCATCCCCGAGCTTCCATTGTGATGCACAGACTCTCTAGTTGTGGATTGTGGATTCCAGAGCATGGGGGCTCAGTAGTTGTGGCGTGCTGGCTTAGTTGCTCCATGGTATGTGGATTCTAGTTCCCTGACCAGGAATTGAAACTGCGTCCCCTGCATTACAAGAAAGATTCTTAACCAATGGACCACCAGGGAAGTCCCAATTTTTAACTTTTAAATTAAAATTGCATGTGTATATTTAAGGTGTACAACATGATCTGGTATTCAGGTACATAGTAAAATGGTTATAATAGTCAAGCTAATCAACATATTCATTTAATCACCCTGGAATTGTTAACCTATTATTGTGGTAAAATATAACCTCTTAGAAAATTTCCAGTATTCAGTCCAGTATTCATTTCCATGATGAAGCCATCATGCTGTACACTAGATCCACAGACTTAGTCATCTTACAACTTTGTAACTTTTGACCTCTCCATGTTTTCTCCACCTCCACACCTCTGGAAACAACCATTTCACTCTCTGTTTCTCCATATTTGATATCATTAGAGTACACTATGGATGGCTATTCATGACATTGTATAGCAGACATGGATCAAGACCATCCCCAAGAAAAAGAAATGAAAAAAATGAAAATGGCTGTCTTAAGAGGCCTTACAAATACCTGTGAAAAGAGGATAATGGAAAAGCAAAGGAGAAAAGGAAAGATATAAGCATCTGAATTCAGAGTTCCAAAGAATAGCAAGGAGAGATAAGAAAGCCTTCCTGAGTGATCAATGCAAAGAAATAGAGGACAACAACAGAATGGGAAAGACTAGAGATCGCTTCAAGAAAATTAGAGATAGCAAGGGAACATTTCATGAAAAAGATGGGCTCGATAAAGGACCGAAATGGTGTGGACCTAACAGAAGCAGAAGTTATTAAGAAATGGCAAGAATACACAGAAAAACTCTACAAAAAGATCTTCACGACCAAGATAATCACGATAGTGTGATCACTCACCTAGAGCCAGACATCTTGGAATGTGAAGTCAAGTGGGCCTTAGAAAGAATCACTACGAACAAAGCTAGTGAAGGTGATGGAATTCCAATTGACCTATTTCAAATCCTGAAAGATGATGCTGTGAAACTGCTGTACTCAATATGCCAGCAAATTTGGAAAACTCAGCAGTGGCCACAGGACTGGAAAAGGTCAGGCTTCATTCCAATCCCAAAAAAGGCAATGCCAAAGAATGCTCGAACTACCGTACAATTGGACTCATCTCACACGCTAGTAAAGTCATGCTCAAAATTCTCCAAGTCAGGCTTCAGCAATACGTGAACCGTGAACTTCCAGATGTTCAAGCTGGTTTTATAAAAGGCAGAGGCACCAGAGATCAAATTGCCAACATCCGGTGACTCATGGAGAAAGAAAGAGAGTTCCAGAAAAGCATCTATTTCTGCTTCATTGACTATGCCAATGCCTTTGAGTATGTAGATCACAACAAACTGTGGAAAATACTGAAAGAAATGGGAATCCCAGACCACCTGACCTGCCTCTTGAGAAACCTGTATGTAGGTCAGGAAGCAACAGTTAGAACTGGACATGGAACAATGGACTGGTTCCAAATAGGAAAAGGAGTACATCAAGGCTGTATATTGTCACCCTGCTTATTTAACTTCTGTGGAGAGTACATCATGAGGATCACTGGGCTGGAAGAAGCACAAGCTGGAATCAAGATTGCCAGGAGAAATATCAATAACCTCAGATATTCAGATGACACCAAAGTGAAGAGAAACGAAAAAGCCTCTTGATGAAATTGAAAGAGGAGAGTGAAAAAGTTGGCTTGAAGCTCAACATTCAGAAAACAAAGATCATGGCATCTGGTCCCATCACTTCATGGGGAATAGATGGAAAAACAGTGGAAACAGTGTCAGACTTTATTTTTTTGGGCTCCAAAATCACTGCGGATGCTGACTGCAGCCATGAAATTAAAAGACGCTTACTCCTTGGAAGGAAAGTTATGACCAACCTAGATAGTATATTAAAAAGCAGAGACATTACTTTGCCAACCAAGGTCCGTCTAGTCAAGGCTATGGTTTTTCCAGTGGTCATGTATGGATGTGAGAGTTGGACTGTGAAGAAATCTGATAGCCGAAGAATTGATGCTTTTGTACTGTGGTGCTCGAGAAGACTGTTGAGAGTCCCTTGGACTGCAAGGAGACCCAACCAGTCCATTCTAAAGGAGATCGGTCCTAGGTGTTCATTGGAAGGACTGATGCTAAAGCTGAAACTCTAATACTTTGGCCACCGCATGTGACTAGTTGACTCACTGGAAAAGACTCTGATGCTGGGAAGATTGGGGGCAGGAGAAGGGGACGACAGAGAATGAGATGGATGGATGGCATCAAGGACTCGATGGACATGAGTTTGAGTGAACTCCAGGAGTTGGTGATGGACAGGGAGGCCTGGCGTGCTGTGATTCATGGGGTCGCAAAGAGTTGGGCACGACTGTGCGACTGAACTGAACTAAACTGAATGCCCCTACTAATCCCTGTTATCACCATATTGATGCTGCCTATCATTGCTCCATGTATTATTGATTATTTAACCCTTTTTGTCTCTGCTCAGGTCAACAAAATGCAACATGCAGTGCCAATTCAACAAGGATATATAAAACTACACCCAACCATGGAAAACATCACTCACTCTTAGATGGATACCACTGTAAGGACTCTGAGGCTTCAGACTAGCAAGAGAGGGAGGCCCATTGCCCCTCACCGACCCAACTCATCAGGAAGTAGCCAGAGAGAGCTTGATGCCTTTATTCCTAAAGAAATGGGCCTCCCATCTCTTGAGGTGGGAATGTTAGTTAGAATAGGAAAAAGGAGTCCAAAATGGTGGTGGATAAAAGACAAAGTAAGGAAGAAGCACGCAAAAATGGAACAAAAGAAAATCTGAGGACCAGAATAACAACCTCAGGTGAAACAAATAGCCCCCCTGGCTAGCCCAATTTCCATAGGGCAGGCTCAGGGGCAAGAGACAAATGACTAACAAGAGGAAACCGAGATGGTTCAAGGCCTCCCCTATGTGGTGGGCCCACTCTCACACCTTGAGGGTGTATATTCCTTTGCTTGCTGAATAAAACTCTGAGCTGTAAGCGAGTTGTAACACTGGTCCACTGTGTTTCAAATCTTTGCTGTGGAAAGACAGAACCAAGGAAATTACATACTCCCCAGACATATCTATACATTATATTTATTATCACAATAAAACATTTTTTAGAGTTGTCTAATAAAATTATTTTACCTGTTCAGTTCAGTTCAGTCGCTCAGTCGTGTCCGACTCTCCGTGACCCCATGAATCACAGCACGCCAGGCCTCCCTGTCCATCACCAACTCCCGGAGTACACTCAAACTCATGTCCACAGAGTCGGTGATGCCATCCAGCCATCTCATTCTCCGTCGTCCCCTTCTCCTCCCGCCCCCAACCTTTCCCAGCATCAGAGTCTTTTCCAGTGAGTCAACTCGTCGCATGAGGTGGCCAAAGTATTGCAGCTTCAGCTTTAGCATCAATCCTTCCAATGAACACCCAGGATTGATCTCCTCTAGAATGGACTGGTTGGATCTGCTTGCAGTCCAATGGACTCTCAAGAGTCTTCTCCAGCACCACAGTTCAGAAGCATCAATTCTGTGGCGATCAGCTTTCTTCACAGTCCAAAACTCACATCCATACATGACCACGGGAAAAACCATAGCCTTGACTAGACGGACCTTGGTTGGCAAAGTAATGTCTCTGCTTTTTAATATGCTATCTAGGTTGGTCATAACTTTCTTTCCAAGGAGTAAGCATCTTTTAATTTCATGTCTGCAATCAGCATCTTCAGTGATTTTGGGGCCCAAAAAAATAAAGTCTGACACTGTTTCCACTTTTTCCCATCTATTTTCCATGAAGTGATGGGACAGATGCCATGATCTTTGTTTTCTGAATGCTGAGCTTCAAGCCAACCTTTTCACTCTCCTCTTTCACTTTCCTCAAGAGGCTTTTGAGTTCCTCTTCACTTTCTGCCATAAGGGCGGTGTCATCTGAATATCTGAGGTTATTGATATTTCTCCTGGCAATCTTGAATCCAGCTTGTGCTTCTTCCAGCCCAGCGTTCCTCATGATGTCTTCTGCATATAAGTTAAATAAGCAGGGTGACAATATACAACCTTGACACACACCTTTTCCTATTTGGAACTAGTCTGTTGCTCCATGTCCAGTTCTAACTGTTGCTTCCTGACCTGCACACAGGTTTCTCAAGAGGCAAGTCAGGTGGTCTGGGATTCCCATCTCTTTCAGAATGTTCCACAGTTTATTGTGATCGACACAGTCAAAGGCTTTGGCATAGTCAGTGAAGCAGAAATAGATTTTTTTTCTGGAACTCTCTTGCTTTCTCCATGATTCACCGGATGTTGGCAATTTGATCTCTGGTGCCTCTGCCTTTTCTAAAACCAGCTTGAACATCTGGAAGTTCATGGTTCATATATTGCTCAAGCCTGGCTTGGAGAATTTTGAGCATGACTTTACTAGCATGGGAGATGACTGCAACTGTTTGGTAGTTTGAGCATTCTTTGGCATTGCCTTTCTTTGGGATTGGAATGAAAACTGACCTTTTCCAATCCTGTAGGCACTGCTGAGTTTTCCAAATTTGCTGGCATATTGAGTGCAGCACTTTCACAGTATCATCTTTCAGGATTTGAAAGAGCTCTACTGGAATTCCATCACCTCCACTAGCTTTGTTCGTAGTGATGCGTTCTAAGGCTCACTTGACTTCACATTTCAGGATGTCTGGCTCTAGGTGAATGATCACACCATTGTGGTTGTCTGGGTCATGAAGATCTTTTTTGTACAGTTCTTCTGTGTATTCTTGCCACCTCTTCTTAATCTCTTCTTCTTTTGTTAGGTCCATACCATTTCTTTCCTTTATCGATCCCATCTTTGCATGAAATATTCCCTTGGTATCTCTAATTTTCTTCAAGAGATCTCGTCTTTCCTATTGTGTTGTTTTTGTCTATTTCTTTGCATTGATCACTGAGGAAGGCTTTCTGAGCTCTCCTTGCTATTCTTTGGAACTCTGCATTCAGATGATTATATCTTTCCTTTTCTCCTTTGCTTTTTGCATCTCTTCTTTCTACAGCCATTTGTAAGGCCTCCCCCGACAGCCATTTTGCTTTTTTGCATTTCTTTTCCATGGGGATGTTCTTGATCCCTGTCTCCTATACAATGTCACAAACCTCCGTCTGGCACTCTATCAGATCTAGTCCCTTAAATCTATTTCTCACTTCCACTGTATAATCATAAGGGATTTGATTTAGGTCATATCTGAATGGTCTAGTGGTTTTCCCTACTTTCTTCAATTTAAGTCTGAATTTGGCTATAAGGACTCCATGATTAGAGCCACAATCAGTTCCTGGTCTTGTTTTTGCTAACTGTATAGAGCTTCTCCATCTTTGGCTGCAAATAATATAATCAATCTGATTTCAGTATTGACCATCTGGTGATGTCCATATGTAGAGCCTTCTCTTGTATTGATGGAAGAGGGTGTTTGCTATGACCAGTGTATTCTCTTGGCAAAACTCTGTTAGCCTTTGCCCTGCTTCATTCCGTGCTCCAAGGCCAAATTTTCCTGTTACTCCAGGTGTTTCTTGACTTCCTACTTGTGCATTCCAGTCCCCTATAATGAAAAGGACATCTTTTTGGCGTGTTAGTTCTAAAAGGTTTTGTAGGTTTTCATAGAACCGTTCAACTTCGGCTTCTTCACTGTTACTAGTTGGGGCATAGGCTTGGATCACTCTAATACTGAATGGTTTGTATCGGGGACCAGCCTCGATATGGCCCAGGGTATCCTCGGGATGAACGGCGTCGGCGTCAGAGAGAGAGAGAGAGAGAGAGACAGGGGCTGATGATTCCTTGGTTTACACAGGAAACCAATAAAACCCCAGCACGGGGTTTGCTCTGTTTACGTAGGCCGCAGGCGCCCTCTCGAATCACTGGAGGTACCTCACCAGGGCACCCTCTCGAGTGGGTCTTAGAAGCCCAGGCAGATAAGTAAACTCAGAGGGCCCAGCGCTCCAAGGATCTCAACCAGAAGAAGGAGAATAGAGAAAAGGACGGAAAAAGAGAAAGAACGACACGGGGAGACCAAGCTTCATTGAGCAAGGCCCAAAACTTTATTTTCTAGTGCTGTTTTTATACCCTAAGTTGTGCACATAAAAAATAGAGAAAGAGAGGTATAGAGTCACGCCAAAATCACGCGGGGTCAGCAGTCTTGACCGTTATCAGGATCAGGGCTCATTTTTGTATGTCTCGTGATATACAAAAGTTTTAGGTGGTTTACATCATCTTCTGCCCAGGTGGCCTGCTAACAGTTTATGGCCCTCTCTCCTAACAAAGGTTAGTTAGCTAGAAAAAGAAAAGTCTTATATTCTTTTAAGATGATTTTCCTGAAGTCAGGTGCTAGACACATGACAAAGTCACATTCCTATAAGGCACAGGTGTAGTGAGCTACAAGAAAGGAATTGATTAACTTAAGATCTGATGTGGTTAAATCAAAGGTTACTACTTATATTCTCTATATGTGATTAATATATTTCCAAGGATAAAATAGATAGAGGAAACTTTGCAGCAAGCATTGATTCAACAATGAAATCTTTTTTAGTACTAGTCTAATGATTTTAACTTCTTCAACAAATTCCTGTATTTTAGAATATTAGGCTTTCTGTCCTTGCATGGCTGGGAGGCTGTAAACAGTCACACTCATAGTTGTAAGAGCCTGGACAAACTTGTCATGCAAGTTAGAAAGCTATCAGAGGGGCTTGGATTGGAACACTCCTATTAAGCCGAGGAGAGGAGAACTTTTAAACTACAGCTCTGAATTAATGTTTTCAGAGAAAGGTGGTTGGGGGGAAGCCCCCGCAAGTATTAGAGGACTTGGTAAGAGGCATAAGATAGTAAGGCAGTCAGACTCCGGTTTTCTTTGGGGTAGATGCTCAGGTAAGTCCAGTGGGTTCCTCGAGTCCTGATTAGCCTTTGGCCGTCAGGCCTCTTCCCCAATTGACCTTTGCCAAGGGTAGGATTTCCCTCGCTGGCTCCCGGCAGGTTTGCCTTGGAAATGAACAGCGATCATTCTGTCATTTTTGAGATTGCATCCAAGTACTGCATTTCGGACTCTTTTGATGACTATGATGGCTACTCCATTTCTTCTAAGGGATTCCTGCCCACAGTAGTAGATACAATGATCATCCGAGTTAAATTCACCCATTCCAGTCCATCTTAGTTCACTGATTCCTAGAATGTCTACGTTCACTCTTGCCATCTCCTGTTTGACCACTTCCAATTTGCCTTCATTCATGGACCTAACATTCCAGGTTCCTATGCAATATTGCTCTTTACAGCATCGGACCTTGCT